>NC_141990.1:213891548-214087382 GCF_049901715.1 Pseudonaja textilis
ACAGGAGAATTACTTTTCTGCATGCAAAATAGTGATTCAAAGCTCGTAAGAGTCAGCTGAAACAATTTTTTTTTTAAAAAAAATCCTTCTAATTACTTCTCTGTGAATGCCAAATATTCTTGATGGGGGTTTTGTTCTTCATTTAAAGAAAATTTCTTCAATCCTAGCAATTAAAATGTTACCTTTACAGACAAAATTCTAATTTGTTAGCTGTCAGGATTCTGGCAGTTACTCCAATTAAATTCTATGTTCTATGTCCAGCATTAACCTAGACGTAGCCAACTCTGAGATATGAAATTCACTGTCACCCTTGATCCTGCTTTTCCCCCCACCCCTCTGAGTGTATCATCCAATGAAAAACATCCATAGCCAAGAATCATCAGTCATGCTTTCCAACTAGATTTTTGCATGGCAGAAGCTTCAGTCAACTAATCAGTCTTTGAAGAAAATATGAATGGAATGTACTTTTGATTCCACACTGCTGCCTGCTCTTTGAAACTCCCCCCTTCTTTCTGTTGTCAACTATAAGACATGTATACAAAATGTTTTATGAATTGACATTAGCTTTGCTCTATTTCAACGAAGGAATCAGATCTGTATATATAGAGGGGCTCTGATGAAATGAATGGGACAGCCTTGTAGACCTGAAAAATAGGTGTTGACAAAATGACAAAAATTGTGATATTAGGGTGTATTTTTCTCCCTCTTTGGTCTACCAGTAAAATGCTCATAATGAGCAAACAACACCTGACCTGAGTAGAAGAATGGATGAGATGCCTTTTAAGGACCTTTCCAGCTGTATGACCACTAGATATTGCTTGCTCATATAAATGGAAATTGCATATCTTCATGGATCTACCAATAGAAAGGGAATTGATTGGTGTTTGTTTTCCTGGCATGGCTGGATTGTGTAAAGAAGCAGGTGAGTCCAGTATTGGGCTCTGTGGAAGCACCTGACTATACAGAAAGCTGTTTTGTTACGTAGCTTGAAATATGGACAATGACTTAAAAAAAAAACCCTAGCTTTATTTCCAGCATAAGAGGCAAAATGTTTCAGGCTGCCACATAGAATAGTCCAGTTTATACGTGTTTGGCATGTGTATGTATTTATGTAAATTTAGAAAGGATTAATATAATTGAAATAGAAATGTGGTATGGGAGACTGACAAAGTAACTATGTCCCTGACTTCTCGGGCTGCTTCTGGGATAACTTCAAAGTCCTCCCCGCTTAATGGGCCATTCGTACTGTTAAACTGGATTTGGACTAGCTATTCTTCCAAAAAGTGCATCTTCAGATAGAAAGTAACCCTCAAACAGCTTAACAAATGAAGTACTGCTAGTGTAGCAATAGCACTTAGACCTATATACCACTTCATAATGCCTTATAGCAGTGGCCCCCAACCTTTTTTGTGCCACGGCCCGGTACCGGCATCACAAAATGATCCGCGGCTCGGTACCGGAATCAGCACGCATGACAAGGCAAGGCGAGCTGAGCGACCGGCCAGCCAGCTGTCCCCCGCTACCTTCAACTCCTCCTTTGTACCTTTGTCAATGGGCTTCGCTTCAGGACGGCTTCGGGACGGTCGCTCGGCTCACCTTACATGCTGAAAGAATCCTCACGCCTTAGTTTCATTTGAAGCCCCCCCCTCGATGAAACTAAGGCACGAGGATTCCTTCAGGACCCAAACGCCGCTTTCCAACCGGAAAAGCTCACCCGGAAGCACTTTCTCGTCAAACAAGATGGCGGCGCCCAGCAAACCGGCGGCCCGGTAGGAAATGTTCCACGGACCAGTACCGGTCCTGGGCCCGGTGGTTGGGGACCCCTGCATTATAGCACTCTGAGTGGTTTACATTGTCAGTGTAATTGCCCCTAACAATCTGCATCCTTATTTTACCAACCTTCTACCAACCTCGGAAAAATGGAAGGCCGAGTCAACCTTGAGCCAGTCAGGATCAAACTCCTGGCAGTGGGCAGAGTCAGCCTGCAATACTGCATTCTAATCACTGCACCATCATGACTCCTTAGTGTAAGTTGATCTACAGAATAATTCCTGGTTCTTGAATGTTGAAATGGAAGGCTTGAAGTACAGTAAACAGACGTGGATTGTCAACACTTTTTGCTTAATCATCTCCAAGATTCTTAGTTGATTTTTCACATTAAAAAAGTCTTGTACTTTGAGGAGCATTTAAATGAGGCATTGTGTTTCAGCCACTTCCCCCTCTCCCTAAAGAAACCCTATAGAATTTCCATATTTATCTAGTATATTTGTTTATAGTTATACAGTAGTCATGTTTTGCATTTTAGAATTTCATTGCCTTGAGCCTTGCATTGACAAAGCATTGATTTATCCTCACTGCTTCTCTGGATTACTAAGCATGAGGACTTTGATTGAAGGCTGCAGATGGCACACGTCACTAGGGAGTTAATCTTGATGGTTCAAATGTCCCCTTTTGATTCTGTGTTGATGTCGTTTATGAACAGCACAGCAGTTTCTGAATATGGTCCTTTTTTAACTGTGAGCATTTTAAAAAAACCCCTGAAAGGACATGATTTCAAGCTCTAGCTATGAATTCTTGTCAATCTCCGGAAAACTCAGCTTGCCCTGAGTAGTGGAGAGGAACAACTCTTTTCATAACATAATTGTGTCAGGGATCAATTTCACTGGTAAAAGTAGTCCCACCTGAATTTGCTTGACAACTAATTTCTGCATCGTTATTAATTCATTTTGTAAAATATATCAAGAGTTTGTACCTGCAGCTTGGACCTAATCACTTTCGTGAAAGAATTACTGCCATATTCAAAAACTGCTGTGCAGAACCAGACAATTAAACGGTCCTATCTTCATGTTTTGAACCCAAGAACACGAACTTAATTTTAAATAAAGATTTTTTTCTCATTAAAGGAATGCTTCTTGAAGGAAACATGGTGGTTAGCAGAAACATATTACTTATTTAGCCTTTCTGCATTATTAATGAACACATGGACTATACTAGGGGTGTCAAACTGGTGGCCAGTGGGCCAGATGCGTCACACACAGGCCACGCCCACCCCAGCTACATGAATGGGAAAACGTCGTGAAATGTCACGCGACGACAATGTGACCTGGCAAGTTGTGGGCTATACTTGACAGGGAGCCCGCAGAACAGCAGTGTGTCATTGTTCATATCCACAATCTCCTGAAGTTAATGCTTTAGGGATATGTTGTTTCCTTTCTTTGAATCCTGAGAACACCAAAGATGCTGAACTTAGTGGCATTCATTGATTAAAACAAAAATAAAGTAGAAAGAGTAGTGTTCTGGTGTAATTTCAAAGTCCTAAAGGAGAGAATTACTAACTTTGGTGGAGAATTAGTGAATGTAATTATATTAATAGCAAAGTAAATCATCTTTTTACAGAGGTTCTAACTTTTGAAATATTTTCATGTTTTGTGTATGAAAGGAAGGATCAGTTATCACTGTCTCAGGTTTGAGGAATTAATATGGTCTTGGGCTAGATGTGTCTGTTTCCCATGGGAACAAATATTTTGTGTAATCCGCGGAATCCAATGTGTGAATGCTTTTATAGTATATTTCTTTTCAGTCTGTCCTGATGATAGCACAGAAATAAGGTATGGCAATACGAGAAAAGTAGAAGTAACCTTTTCTGTTGTTTGGACTGGAACAGCTTTGGTCTTCCATAAGTCTTTTGTTGGGATTCAGGTATGCCCTTGGCTTGAAGGGAGAAGAGATTTGACTTTTTTATAGAAATATTTTTCAAAAATGTTGTTTAAAATAAATAAGCTATGCTTTCTTGTTGAATTAACATAAGTGGTTGGCTATTTGATCCTGGCTGGGTTGGATATTTGATCCTGATTTCACACTCCAGGCATCTAAGCATTTTGGTAGAGTTGGAAAGATATATTAAAAGCAGGTTCAAATTAATATAATTAAGCTTATAAAATTATTTGTCATATACTAGCCATTAACATTACAGTTCTTTTATGAAAAAGGCTGAATAGATGAACAGTATTTAAAGATCATTGTAATTATATTTTTAAGATGGATAGAATTAATTAATACATAGTTTGGATATTGTTTGCAAAATGGAAAAAAAAAGACTCTTTCCAGAGAGAATGAGAAAATTATATAGAGAATAAAATTCTATTGTACAAGATCACAAATTATAAAGAAAACTTGACAGCCCCAGATTACAAAAACCTAACATTAGAAAAATGAGATAAAATAAATAATTAAAAAGAATACAAGAAATTAGCATTAAAAGTTGCTTCAGAAGGAACTATAGATCCTTAATGAAATTAATGACAATAATATCTATACAAGTGGTGTTGATTAAGAAGGAAAATTAAAGGGAATGCTGAGTTGATAATTAGTGGTTTAAAATATTCAGTGTGCTTAATAATGATGGAATACTTTTATGTTTTCCACTAGTTAAACTTTTGGATATAATTGGGCATTTATTTATTGGTAAACATAAGTATGTTAAAAATAAGTAAGTATGTCTGTTATTTCTATTGGGAATAAAAGGGAACATCTTGCATGTACAATACATATTAAATAGACTATTTTTCATAAGATCTATCTAAAATAAATATAACTGTGGGCAAATAAAAAGAATATAAGAAAGGAAATGAAGAAGAGCAGATGTGTGATTTAAAAAATAAGGTGAGGAAATATGTCTTCAAAATGGTATGTGAAAGCCAAAATTCATGGTACTATTGTAATAGTAGGAGATTGAACATTCTAAAAATAAAGAATAACGCTTGAAAATAAGGCAGATAATTGTTCTCCTATTTTTGCAAATGGGAGTGATGGTTTTGTAGGGTGGGTTTAGCTCTCAATCATACCTGAAAGGGATCATAATTAATATAGAAAAAAATAATCAGGTAATTAGCTTGGCTATACATTTTTGTCTTGCCATTCTGACTTTTCTCTATCTTTTCTCTATCTTTATATTGATTTATTTATTTATTAGATTTTTATCTCAGCTTTATTGTTTTATAAATAACTCAAGACGATGTACATACCCAATACTGCTTCCTTCTCCTATTTTCCCTGCAATTTTCCCCTGCTTTGTTCTTAGACTATTTGGAAGTAGAGCAAAACATCAAGATGGCTTATGATGGCAAGTTATTACCTTATCATCATTCATCATCATTTTAGCCATTGTCTATCCACTGCAGGACGATGGCCTGTTCTGCATGTTTCTAACCAATATGGTCCTGAGCTTTCTTTTGCCAATTGGGCCCACAATACTTGCTGATGTCGTCGATCCGTCTTGTTTTAGGTCTCTTTCATGGATGCTTTTTATTATACTGCCATTATTTTACAGTTGCTTTCCCTTGCTTTACAACCCACTGCAAACCACAGGAATTCCTTGCCTTAATTTTAGTGGTTGGTAGCATCAGACATGAATTCTTGTGGTGCCTTGGTATATAGGCATTTTCTTTGATACTGCTTTTGGAGGCAGCAGACCTTCACATGGAGAACATCTTCTCATTGATTAAGGTGTGTGGACAAAATTTGAATAACCTAAGTTACTCCCCACTCTTAAATTCTATTTAAAGCAAAATGATGATAATTATAACAGTAAGGTGAAGAATCTCCAGGGATAGGAATTTTTTTAATGAAAAAGCAAAGGTCATTTGGAATATATGGCAAAACTGAAGTATCATTTCTTGTTGCCTTTTAAAAAGAAATCTAATTGTTCTTGGTACATATATTCAGCTGAATATTGTATAAATTTTATCACTTTCATTGGTCTTTTTGGCTTAGTAGGTAGTGTTGTAGATCACAATAGGTAGATCACAGCTAAGTTTGTTAAATTGAATAATGGTTCAGACTTCATATTAAGGAAAATTCCAGTTTCCTTAACCATAGTTTTAGTAAATCACTATTGGCTATATTCATCCAACATGATAAGCTATATTTCTATTTTCATATCTTAGGAGCTTGGTTTACACAACACCTAAACAAGCCCTGTTCTAAATTAATTGATGTATAAACTTGATGCATATGATTAATTAAAGTTTGAATGTTTTTCCAGATAATTTGTAATTGGAACAGTAAGTGAGAACCTGATGGTGGATTGAATGATCTCCCTTGTAATGAACAAGGTGATATCCAGAGAGATTGTATTTTCCATTTCTCAGCATTCTTTATTAGCAAAACTGATATGAAATCTTTCTCTTTTTTTTTCCTTTCTCAGTTAGCCATCCTATTCATGCAGTGGATGAATACCCTTGTATATATGTTACTAATACCACTGGGTAGCGCCTGAGACATTACTGATGACATGTTTGAATGGTGTTGATTGCTTTATGACTGTTTTGTCTGAATGTTATCTTGCATCACTGGCACTTGTATGCATGTTTTAAATCAGTTTGCCAACACTTACCTCATAGAAGCCATTGTTATTTTAGCAACCTTCACTTAAAAGTCCTGAGTATTACAACAGTTTCCATGCTGACAGTGCATTGTCCTGATGGACAAAACTGCCAATTGCCATCATGGGTGTCTCTTTGCAGGATTCCTGTTGTGAGGGCAGGATATTCATATTGTACATAGGCCTTTGATTTTCTGCATTAGTCCCTCAAACTCTAGACTTTGCAAGATAAATTGCACTAATCTCCACAGTGGGTCTTCATGCAATTACTGGTATTGGCTTTAAAAACCTGGATAGTATTCAAGTGAAGATTATTTTTAGAGTCCTTGATACTGGGTGAAAAGTGCTGGTATCCTTAAAAATTCCATAAGGAAGTATCTTAGAAGGTCACAAATGGTGACCTCAAAACTCTTCTGCTGCTCCGGCAAAAATAACATTCATTTATATACTGTTGTAAATAACAGATACAGATTTATGTTTATCCTGTCTTATTATTTTTATAAATAACTCAAGATGGTGAACATAACTGATATTGCTACATCTTCTTATTTTCTCCACAACAAGGTGAGGTAAGATGAGAGATTGGCCCAAAGTCACCCAACAGTTTTCATGCCTTAAGTTGGAACTGGAATTCAGATCCTGGTTTCCAGTCTTAACTGCTAAACCAAAAGTAGTTTTTCTGTTTTTCCCTTTTGTTATAAAAAAATGAGGGAATGAGTTTAAAATAGAGAAATGTTTGGCTCATCACTTACTGGAAAACCACATTTGATAGCGCTTCAGTAACTGAAATTATCTTACAAATATTCTACACTGCAGTGAATATAGTAATAGATATGCTGTCTTTGGATAGGGTGTTGTTTTTTTCTGGATACAAAATACTGAGTTTTGAAAGGGAGGAAGTGGAATATTCTATCAGCAATATCACACTTTTGACAGAATGAATAAGCAACTTGGAATGTGAATCCAGAGAATAAGTGAATATATTTCACCTCATCCCCAAATTAACTGTGTTTTATTTATTTGTTTGCAAAGCTTGTATGTTGCTCCAATCTAAACTAACATTGAGAGGCTTACCTACGCTATTTATGTAAATAAGGTTAAAAAGTAGACTTTAAAGCACAAATAACAATAATGCAAAATACAGAGTCATTGAAATGTAAGACTTTTCATTCATCAAACTTCAGGAAGCGACAGCTTACAGCATTTGTACCTCATCTTCAGCCTGCTTTTTAAACGTTTACTATACTGAGAATTTGAATATCATTGTAAAGCATTAATGTTCCTGAGAACTGGCTGTGTAGGATGTAAAGCCAATTTAATTTTGTATCATTTTTGTAAGAGGCCCTGTTTTTTTCCCTTTAATGTTTCAGGTATCTTCAAGAGGCCTAATTTGGATGCCATATCTGCAGCACATCTTCAATCATGGCTGTTTCAGGACCAAAAGCTGTTCTACTGTCATTTGCGAGCCTTTTCCTTCTCACATTTCACCTCTCTGCGGCACACAGGATTCCTGACTATGCTGAAGAAGATGAGGAGAAGCAGTGTTCCAGAAGAGAGCACCCTATGATTTATTTCGAAGGTGAAAACCTTTCTTTTTTAATTCTTCTGTCCTGGTTTGAGAAGCGGCAGTTTTAGGTCACTTTGGATTGCAACCTTCAGTAACCTTTCCTGTTATTTCAATTACAATTCAATTTTCTAATGAAGTGCCAGAGTGGCACACTCTGTCTTGTTTTATTACATCCATTTTCTTCTTCAGTTTTAAAAGGGCAGAACTTGCTCTTTCAAAAATTATACCATTCGGATCTGTATTTTACTGTAGAAAGTTAGCTTTCCTGCTTCTCTTCATGAAATCTGGATCTCTTTCAGTCTCTGCTACAGAGAGTAATGAGCTAAAATGATTTCTGCAATGAAGTTGGTTCGTTTATGTAATACATTTATATCCTGCCAGAGTCTTGCATGACTCGGTGCTGCAGGAATATAGACGCCACTCAAACATAATAAGCCACTAGGTGAATTTATAACCTAGAGTTATGCTGAATGTCTGAGATGGAACACCTGGTTTTGTGATGAGAGAAAGGGAAGGGGAAGAATTATGTGTTTTTAAGATTTTCATGTTTTAAATGAATATCTTAAAAACACACAATTCTCCCCTCTCGCCATCACAAAACCTGGTGTCCCATCCCAAGCATTCTCCAAAAAGCAGCTAAGGTCTAAGAGCTCTAGAGAAAAGTCACTTCAAAGGGCGATGTCTCCAAATCTCAGCCTCCCACACCTTCCAAAAGTGAGGAACTATGAATTGCTTTTCTTGGGAAAATCAAACTGATTGGGCCAATTCTAGCAAATGAACATTGTCTTGAAGTTAATCTGATGCCAAGGTATAAATCACAGTTAAAGCATGGATGTATATATATGGTGGAGCATCTTATTGTACCTAGTCATCTGGTCTACCAAACAAAACTAAACAAATTTAGGATTTTAAAGGAAGAACACTATAAGCTATTCCTTAATGTTGAAAAAACACCCTAAAAGAAGGTAATGATGAACCTTTTTTACAGTGAACACTGAACACTTATTAGATCCTATCAATATAATTACCAGAGTTTAAGCTTGCCTTGCTTTGTATATTTTATCAGCCAGTGTGGTGGCAAAGAATATTGTCAGAGAATTAGGGTGAGCAAAAAGGTTTGCACCTGATGCTGTTTGGTAAAATGAACATAGAGTCAGGAAACAGTTATAAACTGGAGGACAGCAGGGCACTGTTTTAAGTTACCATAAAAATAATATTTCATAAATTTCACCAGCTATAAAGTACTTTAAATGTTTTCTCACCAGCTACAAAAAAACTAAACTGTTCCTTCTTTGTTGTAAGGAACGAGAGAAAGAGACCCCATACTTAGGCTGCTAAATCAACGTCGATCAGTTTTACCTAAATGGCAAGCTACAGTTCTTGGATGGTGCAAAAAATCTTATACATCAGTTTGCATTTTATAAAAGGGCATTTTCTTTTGGACTCGCTATGTAACAGGTAAATTTATGACCATCTTGAACATGGCCTTCATTTCATAAAACGTTGCAACCTATCCTTTGGTGATATTCATCTGTTTAGTATGCTGATATTGTTACTTCCACAAATTCATTTTGAAATGAATTTCTCAAATAGTGAATTGCTAATTTTGCTTTCTGCTTGACACATGCGAATATATCCACGATTATTTGATCCTCTATTGAGTACAAGTAACTTATTTTCCCTCAGTCTTTTGAGAATGAGAATTTACATCTTGATAAACATCTGAGTCTTACCTATTGGCATGTGAACTGTTTGCATTTTACAAATGTCAGCAGCTTTTTCTTTTTCCTTTAGTTCCTTTATTCTATTAATTGTTCTTAAATGGATTAAATTAAATTAGTGACACATTTGCTTCTGCATAATAACATTTTGTTCCTAACTTTAATTTTCTGGAACCAGGAAAACTTGATTTTTAGAACTGCTCGTTAAGTCACACCATGTGCTTTATTAAGGAAGAGTAAAAAGCATAACTTATTGTAATATTAATTGTAAGGGGGAGGAACTATGTCTGGTTCTTTAAACAAAAAATGTACCCATACATTTGTTGAAACAAAAGGCAAGTCTTGTCAGCTTTGAGTTATCCTAAGACTATTAACAATGTGGCTTAAAAGGATTAATTTAGAACAGATCTCCTTTTACTTGTATTAATTTTATGGCTCCAGTGAACACTGTACTGCTTTGTATTTATTGTTGGTTGGATTGCGCATGTTTTGTAAATAACGTTTTAGGTATCTCGAGTACCAATGGAAGTGGATAATTTCTTCAAAATAAATGCATAAACAAACCACTACAAGCAACACATGCAGTTTTAAAAGTGGTTGTTAGAACTATTTATGGGATGCAGGCACAGTTAAGTTTTAACTATTTGTAGCTTTCATAGTTACATGCTCTTTGCTGCTGAGGTGGTATTCAGCAGGTTCTGACCAGTTCTGAAGAACCGGTAGCGGAAATTTTGAATAGTTTGGAATACCACCTCTGACTGGCCTCACCCCCATCTATTCTCTGCCTCCTGAGTCTCAGCTGATCGTCTGGGTCTTCTTTTGTTGCCCTGCACAGGAGAACAGAGATGGAAAGCAGGTTAGTGGGGTGGGGAGAGAATGGAGATTTTGCAGTATCCTTCCCCTGGAGTGGGATGGGAATGGAGATTTTACAGTATCCATCCCTTGCCATGTCCACCAAGCCACACCCACCAAGCCACATCACACACACAGAACTGATAGTAAAAATGTTTGAATCCCACCATTGATTTGCTGTATTTTCATGATAGAATCTATGTGACATATTAGGTGTGCTTTTCTCACAATCCTAGACATTTCTTTGAAGAATTGCAACAAGTTGCTGAAGGAATTAACTGCAGAAATCCATTGATAATCATCTGAGCAGAAGGATTAGATAATAAATGTATCCAAGTAATAACATTTGATAGATATTTTCCCCATAATGATAAAAAATCTAATTTACACCACTATCTCAGAGATTTTCTTCACATCTAAGAAAGTCTTTACACCTGTTTCATTGTTAATTAAAATATAATGGTAAGATTTCTACCAATAATATAATGTTATCAGGTATTTCACATCCTTTTATAAATCCAGATTATGCTGCTTGAATTATGGATAATAATACCTTCTATAATCTTCATGTCAGAGTAGCCATCAAAATCTTAGTATCTGTATCTAGCTAAGATATTAGATTCTTCCACGATTGTGAGACTTCTTCCTCTGTTAGAATAATTGTTATATAAATCTCATAATCCCATGATTGAGGTCCTTGTCTCCAAAGACTCAATATATATCTGTTAACAATATCAAAGCCACATTTTTCTAATATTTTTATATCATTCAGGAGGTATACAGTTGTCATTGCCTTATTTGTGGCAGGATTACAGGAGACAGCGAACTCCCTTGAATTGGCATATGAAATGATTGGAAGATTTATTCCATTTTTAAAAATCTATCCACTAAGATAAAATTCTCCATTTGTAGAGGATAGTGCCATTACATCATCATGCACATCATGTCATCATTTCGTGTGCTGCAGCTGAGAATATTGCTAATCCTTTCATGAATTTCTTTTCGATTAAAAATAATAATTTTGAGTCATCTCCTGGTAATTTACTGAGTAGGGATTCAAGGGTAGGAGAAGTTAGGAATTTTTATTTCTCTAGCTTTTTGGCTGAGGGCCTCCCGGTAAAGCAGATATCTGAAGAGATTCCATGTGACTGGATCTAAGGATTCAGGCCCATTGCTTACAAAACTCTAGAAGGGTAGGAACCAGTGAATATAAAGCTGGGAAAGTATATTCAATTTAGTAATGTGAGGAATTTTGAAATTTGTGTTCAGTACAAGATGCTCAGTTGGATGATATTCTACCTTTGCTCTAATCTTTGTCTTTCTATGTCTGTCAGTATATAGCATATTGTTGAGTTCTAGGTTTGAAATGCAGATGTCAGCCTTGTTAATTGGTTGCAATTAAATTTTTAGTCTGATTCATTGCTTTTATTAAAAATAAAAATTATATTCTTGATTTCTCTAGCTATGAGTATGTAATCCAGCACCATGTACTCCAAAATCATTTGGGCTAGGTAGCTCTGGTTGAAAGGAAAAATTTGAAGCAATTCTTTAAATTCTGATTTCTGGGGAAGAGAGAGTCCTTGTAGTGTCCTATCCAGATTCCAAGTAAGAGAAACACCTTCCCATTTGAAAACAAATGGTGAATATGTAACTTTTTACCTGGGCAGAAGATTTTCACTGGGGAAGAGCCCACCTGGAGATTCCAGGGTTCAAGAAGACCAGATATGAGGGTGAAGATCCCATGGAGACAGCTTTAGATGTTGACTGGGTGTTGACACTTCTATCACCAGCTTCCTATTCCCTTCATTTTGCTACAACTTCCCTACATTCTTTGAAGGAGAAGGAATTTAGGAAGACATTTTCATTAACTTCCTGGAAGTATCATGTTTGGCAAAATTTACTTTGCTTGTTTTTGGCCTTTATTTATTTAAACCAAAGAAAGAAAGAAATTAAAGAAAAAAGACAGCAAAACAATAGCAAGGGTATTGGTGTGTGTGTGTGTGTGTACTATTTTCTTCAAATTAAGGAAGAATTTATTATTTTTTACTGTAGTTATTGATACATAATCTATGCCTATAAGATACTCAATAAAATTGCAAGACTTCGATTTTATGGAATTTTGCATTGGAGCAAAAATTAGGATAATTATTAACTGTTTTCACCTTTGCTGCTGATATGTATTTATTGTGATGTTATTTTATGTTTTTAATTTCTGTTCAATAATCATTAAAGGTGGGGGGGAGGGAATGTAAAAATAAATTAAATATAGTTTCCCATAAGTTTTACTTCTACATCATTATTAATTTGCAGGCAGTTTTTCAAAATGTACTGCAATTTGCAATGAAAAGCCTGAGCAATCTGTCCTTTTCTCTGTGTTGATTAATCATGTGCTTTTAGAGCTCGTCTTAAAAATATATATCTAAAAATGACTTGAACTGCTTAAAAGTGCTGTGGGGCATTCCTACATGTCAATAACTGTGCATAGCACTAATTAACTTGCTAGATTGTCAGGTTCTTGGAGGGACTGTTCATTTTATTTAAAATTTGTTAATTGAATTTTATTTGGGAATTTCACTTTTGGCTACCGTTGTTGCTTGAAAGGGTGAAGATAATTCTTCTATTTAAGGTAGGCAGTAGAAACATAGTAGAACGTGTATTTTATGAGCAAATCTTGTTTAGAAGAGGTAGCTGATCTATGTGATATGGCAGCCTTTCAAATAGAAGTGCAGGTGTAGGTGCCGGTCTGCTTTATTTTATTTTATTTTTAAATAAAGTACCCTGCTATTATTGGTGTACTGCTACATTTCTATGCTTGTTTACTAGTAAGAAAACTCCACTGAAACAATTGTCTTACTTCTGAAGCAAGCATAGATAAGATTATCAGTAGAAAAATTGGGGGGAGGGGCATAGATATGTATCTT
The DNA here is from genome assembly GCF_049901715.1 of Pseudonaja textilis. Classification (NCBI taxonomy): domain Eukaryota; kingdom Metazoa; phylum Chordata; class Lepidosauria; order Squamata; family Elapidae; genus Pseudonaja; species Pseudonaja textilis. The sequence goes on from NC_141990.1 coordinate 213,904,992, forward strand.
CTGTGGTCTTCAGGATATAATTTTAGTGATAACCAGATGAATGGGGGAGTGTATGTTTGCAGCTGCTTGGATACATCCTTGTAGTTGGCAAGATTTTGGTTGTGGTTTGCCATTGCCTTCTGCTCCTTTGGGCTGAGAGAGTTTGACTGACCCAAGGCCACCCAGCTGGCTTCGTGTCTAAGGCGGGATTGGAACTCTTGGCTTCCCGTTTTCTAGCCTGGTGACTTGTTCAGTACACCAAACTGGCTGACTTAGAAGCCTGAAATATACTGTGCAGAAAATGATAAAGCATAAGCAATTCGTTCATATTTTGTCCCAGAAACAACTGCTGTCATGCCCCTGGTGGAGACTGACTCTGAGAGAGAGGAGGAACAGCTGACAGGGAGTGTAAGTGTGGCTCCAGAGGTTGTGGAGGAGGCTGGGGAAGGGCAGAGGCCAGCTGGGCAGTCAGAGGAGGACCCAGGCCCATTCCCTCTCCATCCTAGGGCATGCAGGGAGGAGAGGATAAGGGAGAGATGTGGTCTACCGGGGAGGAGAGGGCCTTGATCCTCTTCATGGGCTGCAGCTATGACAACTTGATAAGAGGCCAGACATGTGTATGGGCCAGTGCTGGAAACAAAGCATGGAAATATCTCTAGTTTATTGTTCCTCTCTGAGTTTGGTGTCCTTCCCAGTGTGTGTTCTGATATCTGTGGATGTCTTCAAGACCTTATCTTGCCTGGTTTGTGTTGTTTTTTACTCTTTATAATTTAAATGGCATTTCCTCTTTCTTGTAACTGCTTGTGTGGGAGTTTTTTGTCTCCAATCAAGTATATTTGGAGCTTTTGACTTCGTGTTTCAATTCTTAGAAATGGAGATCTGGAACTATGAGAAGCAACAAGAAATGCTTGCAGAACAAGAAGATTGAGACAAAGAAGAAGCCATCTTTAATTATCAAATAATTTTAAGTGGGGGGGGGGAGAAAAGGGGGAAAGAGAGTGAAAGGTTTAAGATTATAAAAAACAACCAAAAAGAAGAAGAACAATTTGAAAGATAAGTATAATATTAGAAAGCAACAGAAGAGGGGATTACAGATGAGAGAGTTAGAAGTAGAGAGACGAGGGGGTAAAAAGGGGAGGGAGAAGAAGAGGGGGAAGAAGGCAAGGAAAAGAAGTTGTAAAAGACAGAAACAAGAAATGGAGAAACAGGGAAAAGATATAAGGATTGTAACCATAAGTTTGTTTAGAGATAATGGGTGAAAATGTAATTGTAAAAGGGATTCTGCAAAGGTACATAAGATAGCTTTGTTATATTACAAATAGAAATAACTTTAGAAAATATGATGATGGATAAAATATTTACTGTAATGGAGTGGGATGTTTGTTAATAAATAAATAAATTAAAATGATTGAGAGAATTAAAAGGGAACATTTTTAATTATTAGTAATGATTTATAAAAAAATATAAGTGGAAAAAAAATATAGAAAAAAAAAGAATTAACTATGGAAACTTTATAAGTGTTCCCAAGGAAGTATGATATTCAATTGAAAAGAAATGTTAAAGATGTTAAGATTTTAATGCATATTAATGATAGAATTGAATTGGAATGGAATGTGTTTTATTTACATATATATATAATTTTTTCTTTTTAAGAATATGGTGTCTATTTTAAGAATGTACCAAGCAGAATTCGATTGGAAGTTATGTATTATATTGAATGCTATAAATTTAAAGCTATACATTGAAGCTTAAATAAGAGCTTGAATGGATAAAATTAAAGGATATAAAGGTGTCATACTCTAATTGGTAACTACAGGGAAAAATTTGTTTAATAAGAAAAGATAATGTGAAATTGTAACAGGACAGACAAAAGTATAAATATAATGATTTGAATTGAGATAATCAAAACAAAGTTGAGAAAATTAGAAGAGAGGAAAAACTATGTAGAAAATATAAAACGGTAATAAGATATGGAATAGAATATAAAAATGAGCATGAAATTGAGTTTTGTGTCTGTATGAAGAAATGATAACCTGAGACCATGCTATTTTCAAAAAAGATGTTTGATTTGTATTTTGTTTTTGTGAAAACCCAAATCAAATTTTCAAAAAAAAAAGAAAAATTCCAAAGGTGCTTTTTAAAAAGGCAACTGGATTTTGTTCTTCAGTTCTTCAGAACTGAAGAAGCTTCTTGGATGAGAAGTGAAACATCTTCAAGGAAAAACAAAGTCCAGTTGCCTTTGGATAAAGCACCTTTGGGACAACCATGACCTGAATGACTGAGAATCTCCACAGATAAATAATATTTTTTTAAAAAAACCCTGCAAAAACCTTGTGTAGAGCACAAAATAGGGCAGAGTATTCATCAGCCTTACTGTGGATTTGTGATAGGCTTGTTTTAAAGATTGGGCGGCATTTTGCTTAAATGCAGAAAGTCTGTTGCGTAGTATAAGAATTGGCTGGTTTGAGGCTTTGCCTTATTTCTTTATTTCTGTCCCTGTTGCTTTTTAACACAATAATAAAGTCAGATTAACAGATAGATGAGATTGCCCTCAAATATAACCAGTCAAAACTGAATGATTCATCAGTCAGAAAAATACTTTAGTTCCTGCCACCTTACTGTAAATCGTAATTTCTGACATGCAGAGTAAGCTGGAACAGCTATCATCCAATAAGCATATTTTTTCCCCTCAAGAACCCATAAGAGAAGCAAGGAAAAATGTATGAGAGCTCCATGCTATGAGCTTTACTCTTTTCTTAGCACTGAACAATAGACCACAATCTTTGCCTTTTTGATGCTTTGGAAACTTCACAAGTGAAAAGAACTTGGTGACAAATAAATGACTGAGAATCAACAACCACAGTAGGGTTATGCTTTACCATGTGGCAGGCAGAAAGAAATCCTGAGGCATTTTATTACTGATTTTCTAGCCATTTACAAAACCAGATGGAATGTTGTTAATATGAAAATAAAATTAAAATGAAAGAAAGCTGGTTATCCTTCCGTGGTTGGAATCACATCTGAAACCATTCTATGTGACTTTGGAGAGTTGGGAGAATATATATATATATATCTTTTTTGCAGAATGAAGTCAGTAAGTTAGAATAAAAATTCACTAACATGCCAATATATAATAGTATTTTTCAGTGCCTATCTCTGAGATTATTTGCATATTATATTTATTTATTAAATTAATTTGTATTATAATATGATTTGTCATACAGTCCACTAGATGTTTAGATTGGATTTGACATTTTTATCTATCTGAGTTGGGCAGATGTTTAGTCATGTTAAAAGTATTATCACAGGATGTAAGCTGCTCTGAATAAAGCTGCCTTTTGCAATTGACTGATGGTGTTCAAGTGGTGTCCCAGGTATTTTTGGATTGAACCCAAGGTCCCTATTACTATTGGTACTATCTTTGCTTTCTTTTGCCACATTTGCTCTAAGGTCTTTGTATTCTGTGGTTTTTCCCCAGTTCTTTTTTTTTTTTAATATTCTGCTGTCTCCAGTTACTGCATGTCCACTATCCAAACTTTTGTGTTTTTCTTATCAACAATTGTTAAATCAGGGGTGTTAGGTACTAAGTGCCTGTCTGTTTGAATTCTAAAGTCCCAGAGCAATTTAGCTTCTTCATTTTCTATTTCTTTCTCTTTTATGATTCCATGAGTTCTTGCTTCCAGGCAAATGGCATTTCTTACATAACTTCCAGTGCACTATGTCTGCGTGATCTTGCCACAGCTAACCAGGTGATCCCCTGTTTCTTCAATTTCTTTGCAGAGACCACATTTGCTTTCTATTGCTGTCTTCTCAATTCTAGCTTTGTATGTATTTATTTTTAAGGCTTGTTCTTGGTCTGGGAGAATTAATTCATTGATCTGTTTCTTCAATTTTCTGGCCCTTAGCCATTGCCAGTCTTGTTAATATCTGCTTTGCCTGGTTTTTTTTTAATGTGCTGATCATGTAATACTTTTTCTTCCCATGTCTCTTTTCTGTTCAGTATGGTCTGTCACAGACAGCCAGATGTTCAGACTGTATTTGTCACTTTTGTCCATTTATCAAGTCATTCCTACGGACCTGGAATAATCACATGTGGGTGTTTGATGGTGTTAGAAGTATCATCGCAGGATATAAGCTGTTTCAAATAAAGCTGCCTTTTGCAATTGATTGATGGTGAATTTATCAATGATGATAGTGTTCAAGTGGTGCTCTGGTATTATTATTAATTATTTAGCATAAACCATGATGTGAACTGATAGAAATCATTTGGCAAGCTGAGTTAAGAAGAACTCTAGAATGAGATAAATCTGGAAAAACTGTCCTTCAGTCATAAAATCCTCCTCATGCAGAGAATTAACCACAAGCTAAAAATTTTAAGGTGAGCTTTTTAAAGAAAGGAAGAAAGTATTTTAATGATCAGAGGCAATAGAACTCCAAGCAAGGATGGAAGGCGAAGAGGCTGGAAGGGGAATCAAAAGGAAGCTAAAGAGAAAATCAACCACACAGGGAAAAGAATGAATGGTAAAGTTAAGGAAAGGGAAGTGTAGGTGATCACGCTGCTTGTAACAAAAAAAAAAGAGTGAGAAAACAATAAATCTGGAAGTCATAAATATAAATATCCCCCATAGATACAGCCTATATTGGAAGAAAAATTTCTGCAGAAATTTTTATGCTGGTTTTCATGAAATATGGTTCGTATAATGGATGTCAACTCAACTATTGGCTGTATTAGAAATGTAATAAATAGTTAAAATCCGAGCCTAGATTTGGAATGTTTAATACAGCCTTGTTTTGTTACTGCCTGCCTGTAGTGAAAAGAAATCTTTAAAAAATGATGTTAGCAGACCATAATTCCAATGAGTGGAAGATTATTTTCTATAGACTGTGTAGATCAAGGCAATACCTATCAATATTTTATATGTTTAATATTCAAGATGAATCCCTCTCATTGAATAAAGAAAAAATTAAGGATGATCAATTATGTGATTTGATTCAGACCTTAATTTGGGGATAATAAATAAATAAGTTAGCTCATTAGACTTAGTGGCACTGGGAAAAGTATGAATAGGATTTTATTGAAAAAAAAAGTTGAAAAGTAAGTTTTTTTTAGCATTTCTTGTATGTATTACATCAATTTGATTATAAATAGTTTATTTTGAATTTTGTTTAGGGAACGTTGAGATAAAAAGTTTAATGCTTCATTATAATATGTACATTTTGTCATAGGAAATACAAAGGGAAAGTACATATGGAGTCAGAATGCAGTATTAGATGGAGGCTGTGAACAATTTATAATAACAATAATTAATTAAATTGGTATGCCTCCTGACTGTCCATGACTCTTGGCAATTCATAACAAATAAAGATAAAATCAAGTAAAGATAAAAGGTGGCAAGTGTGATCTCACTTTCCCTTTCCAAAGGCCTCAGTGAAGAGGCAGATTTCCATGGCTCTTCTAGACAACAGGAATGGGGACCACTCCTGGATTTTTTTTGGGGGAATCTTGAGTAGGTACTGCTGCAGAGAAGTTGCATTCCAAAGTCCCAGTAGTTGGTACTGTTTAACTGAAAGAATCTGAAGCGCAGGATTGAAGAGCCCTGCAGGATTGAAACGACCAGGCAGGAGACATGCGATTCCTCAAATAACCAAGCCCAATGTCAGGCAGGACATATAAGCAAGATCTCACAAACAGAACTGAGGGGATAAGTTGTACATATATTCTCACCCCACCAAAAAACAAACCCCAACCCAGACACTCATTAGATAGGAAATCCCTTTATAATGGTAAAACCCAGGTAGGGCTTGATTGGATGGAAGAATTGAATGAAAAATGACTAAAGGTGGCCATACTCCCTTTTGTAGCATGTCATATCCTAAAATGTGGGAATTTTCACTTTTAGCTTTTGGCTACTGCAAATTCTCTGAAAAGTATCAGACTAATTTTGGATGAAAGCTATCTACAGTCTGGTTTTGATTCCCACTGTGTCATTTTTGCAATAGTTTTATGATATGTCCTTAGTTAGTGATCCAGTCTAATTTAGACTGAACATGATTTTGGAATCTCAGTATGACATTATGTATTTTGAAAAAAATGAACTTCTGAACTAAGATGTTAGCTTTTCAGAAGACATTAATTGTGAACTACATGTAATCACCTACTAAATGTAGATAGGTTGTTGAATATAAAGCTTAAAACCCCAAAAGATGAAGGGTAGATTGAACTTGTTTCCCAGACATGTCAGTAATTCAGTAAGTCATTTTTTCTCCTTCTTTAAGTATATTATTGTTACTTTGAATTATTATTTCAATACAGGATGGCATACTTTGACTTTTAAAATGAGATTAGCGCTGTGCAGCACTTTAGATTTCAAAGGGAAATGATGCCGAAATATGCAGGCAAGCTGACATGGCATCTATTAGCAATTATTTAAAGCAGCTGCATCTTTTTCCAATAGTGGCTGCCTGCAATTGCTATACAATCGTGGTAAAGTCATATTTAATTTAAAGAATAGCCAACAGGTGTCCACATGTACTCCAAAACCTATTTCTCTCTCTGAATTCAAAGTGCTCCATGCTCCCCACCCCCCCGGCCCCAGAAAAATCAGGCGCAAAAGACCAGGACCATATGTGAAGTTTCAATTAAACTTATCATGACTGCACAAGAATCTACTCAGCTAACATGAGCACTACCTTGGCATTATATAAGGCTCAATGGAATTCAAAAGGGGCTTCTTAGTCCATTTGTGACATAGTAGAGACTCTGGGCTGATTCCTGTTTTGACTCCATCCCCAGGTTTTGCCATTCCTTCTGATACACCTTCATATGTCTATCTATTTATTTTTGAGGGCAACAAAGTCATATCCAGGGATGTCTTGATGCTACTCTATGGCCTGTTTTTTGAAAAAGTGGGAAGAGTAAGTGAATGAGCTTCCCCTTTGCCTCTACCTCTTTTTGCCGGTTTACAAATTTGCCGGTTTACAAATTGTTTTGTGCTTCCATTTCGTAGTCTTCAATTACAATTACATTGCATATAATCTCATATTTTCAATCAGAGATTAAATACCTTAGTATCGTTATTAATCAATTATTTGACTATACTTTTATTCATTCATGTTTTACAAGATAATCATAATTTACTTAGTTTATTTTATAACAGTTCATACTATCATCCCAAATCTATCCTAAAATCATTTTGTAGATATAACAAGAAAGAAGTACATCTTTATATATTTATTATTTTCTAAAAGTCTACATATTTCATTACTGTATTTTATTGTCTAACCATTGATAGAAAAGATCCCAAATTTTATAAAATTGTTTATTCTCTTGTTCCCTAATTTCAAATGTCAATCTACTCATTTCAGCACATTCCAATATTTTCTTAATGATTTCCTCCTGTGATGGTGTTTTCTCATTTTTCCAGTTTTTAGCAAATACAATCCTAGCCACTGTTAATACATTTACAATCAGGTATTTCAAATCTTTGCTATATGTATCAGGTAAAATTCCCAATAAAAATATCTCTGGTTTCAAGTCTATAAGTTTTTTTTAATCATTTTTTCCAATCACATGTGGATTTTAGTCCAGTATTTTTTAGCATCTGTACAAGTCCACCACATATGGTAATATGAGCCAGGTGTCTGATGACATTTCCAACATTTTTCGGATTTATTCTTGAACATTCTTGCTATTCTTGTCAGGGGGGAAATGCCACCTGTAAAACATTATACAAATTTTCTTTATATGCTGTTGACATTGTCATTTTATAATTTTGAGACCACAATTTTTGCTGTTTCTCTAAATCAATCCCATATCCAAAATTCTTCCCCCAAGCAATTATAGTTTCTTTAACTTGTTCTTCTTCTAATTTAATTTCTAATAAATATCCATACAGTTTTTAAATCACCTTTTCATCAGTACCTGTCAAAATCTTATCTAAATCAGTCAATTTATCATAGAAACCTTCCATTTTAGAATCTTTATCATACCTTGAATGTATTTGCACATATGAAAACCAATTCATCTTCATACCTTGTTCGTCTAGTTTTTGTATAGATTTGAGTTCACCCTTTTCATCCAATATTTCACCATATCTAACTGTTTGTTCCTTTTTGTATATTATAGGATAAGAAAATGCTTTGATAGTTGATAACCAGACTGGAATTTTCAAATAACATTGTCTTTTAATCTTCTCCCAGTTTAACCACAGAGACTCCTGTATATAATGTCTTCTAAAATACCCCTGTGTTTTAGTTTCTTTATACCATAAAAAAGCATGCCACCCCAACAACAAATCATGTCCTTCTAATGTCAACAATCTAGTATTTCTTAGTGTTATCCATTCCTTAACCCACATCAGATTTGTAGCTTGATAGTACAACTCCCAATTAGGCAAACCAAATCCTCCTCTAATTCTAGCATCTTGCAAAAGTTTTAACTTTATTTTTGCTTTCTTACCTTGCCATATATATTTCAACACAATTTTATTTAAATCTTCAAAGTAATCTTTTCCAAGTCTAATTGGAATTGTTTGAAACAAATATAAAATTCTGGGTAATATATTCATCTTGATTGTTGAAATTCTCCCATGAGCTGTTCAGAGCATCCAGAAATGGGAGGTACTTCAGTCTCTTCTGGAAAGGCTGGGCTTAAAACTCTGGGACGCTCCTCCTCCTCCACGGGACTCCTCCTCAGCATCCCCCAGTTTTAGCTCAGCCTTCATGGTAAGAGGTTGTGCACTCCCTGACTGGAATGGCTTTACTCAAATTCAGGTTGGATCTTTAAAACCCTTCACCATCTAATTCGGCTTTCAGGCTTTCCCATCAATCTAGACAAAAACCAACAATTCTAAAACAACTTCCCTCATAAATTAGCAGCCTGCCACTCCTCAGGCAGCTTGAGGCTTTCGCCTCAGCAAAAAGCCTTATCTACCTCTCCAATCGTCGGCTCTGCGATCGGATCAGAACACTCACAGCCACGGCTTTCTTAGCTTTGCTGCTTTTCCTTGAGGTATGAGCCTGAGTCTTGAGAAAGAGAATATACAACCATTCTTAGCTTTCTGAATGGTTCTCCCCAATAGGTATACATACTCAGTGACATGTAACTTGGGACTAGTAAGTTTCTGGTATTGGCCATAGATTTGCAATTGAAGGATTGATTTATAACCACTGGATCTGGCAGACATCCAGTAGTATGTCCAATATGCTTTGTTTTATTGCCAAAGTGTTTATTGTTGAATCAGCCTTATTTCATAACAGTGTTCTCTGATATATAAATCTTTTGCTTGAAGACTAATTAAAGGAGTTGCTAAAGGTGCTGTCAATTATCTGTATTTCAGTTTTTAGGTGTTCTGGCCTTTTGATTTCTTACAGCATGTCTTTCAAGGTGTTCTTATTACTTTCATTATTCCTTTCGGCATTGGATTCTAACCTCTTCAGAAGAAGGATATCACCGTCTATGTTGACAGTTCATAAATCACAGACTTTCAGCAATAAAGTAGCTTTGGATGTTCCATATAAGTTTAAGACAGATTTGAAAGCTAGTTCAACCCTTTGAGTTGGAAATAAAAAGTTTCCTCTTCTCAGTTGTAAGAAAATTGTAGAAACAATTGAAAGCAGTGATGATATGAACTTTCATTTAGATTCTATACATGATTACTCAAATGTAAGGACATTTAAAACCTGTCTTCATACCTTGGGTATTTGACTATATATTGGGTAACTAATACAAAAAATAAAATAAATCTGACTTTCGATGACATATGATGGGAAGGCATTTCAGGACTAGGAAGTATCCTGTTAGAGGTGCTTCATCCAAGGATCATAAATGTTGTTTGGAGAATGTGTAACTTTTGATGATCAGGGCTCAAACTGTAAGATCTGGAGTTATCAGCATGTTGAAAAGGTATGAATGAGCACATCATCATCATCATCATCATCATCATCATCATCATCTTAGCCATTGTCTATCCATTGCGGTATGAAGGCCTCTTCTACATGTTTCCAGCCAATATGGTCCTGCTTTCATTTGTCAGTTGGGCCCACAATACTTGCTGAGATGGATACCCCTGACTAATATTGATCATATCTGCCAACCTGCATTGGACCAGCATGGCAGACTATGGTCTGTTCCTTCCACATGACAATATAACCTCAAAAACGGCCCTCATTCCCCAGAGGCCCTAGGCCAGCCACCCACAGCAGTGGAAAGAACTGCCTGAAGGCAGAGGGTGTTAAGAATGAGTATTTGCTGTAAGCATTAATGCTCCTCCTTATTGAACAATTGAAGATGAGCCATCTAAAAACTTAAAGACACTTTAAAGACAGGTTTGTGTGAAATATGCCATAGTAATCTAAACAAAATACAATGTACATAAATATTCTGATCAGATCTGATATATCAAAAATGCATTCATTTGCTAGTGGACATAAGTCATGACCTAGCTTCATCTTCCCTTTTAATGCTTATAAATAAATATCAAACATTGGATAATAGATGTCTTATATCCCACACACTGAAAACTAGAAAACATTGCACAATTTTCTTTTTCCCACTCTTGAGAATGTTCTTTTCCAAACCTCTTCCCTTTGTGTTTGAAAGTGAGGGATAAGGAAATTTCACAGTTGGAATGCGTGAGCAGATTTTAATATTGTCACATAAACCACCTCTCATTTATTATAGACTGAGACTGCAGTAGTATATAATCATTAGAACTTTCTTTATCATTAAGTTCTCCAGACTCCTCTTTAGTCCAGCCACGTTGAGCTTGCTGCATGTAGTGGGTGAACGAGAGAAACAGTGAGAAAATGTAAATAAATATATTAATACATACATGATTTTAGGGAGAGTTATGAATTTGAGGAAGTGGAAAATATATTTGCAGTCAGTGACACTCCAGATTAGCCTTCCTCAGGTACAATAAAACATGTGGAAATTCCACTCATATTCCAGGGGAACAAGAATGAGGATTCTTCCTGTTTTTATGGAGAAGGCAAAAGCAGTGTGGAGAGCTTCCTCTATCCATGAAGCATCTCCATGGGATTCAGAACTCTGGTTTCTCAGGTCTTGTCACATTCCAAAAGGTCCCACTGATTGAAAAGCTCTGTACCATGAGCCATGGCCCACTACACATTAAAGGGAAAGTGAAGGATACAGTTAGTATATTCATTCTACACTCCTGAACACCAATCTTGCTTTTTATAATAACTGAAGAAATAAATTATGTGTCCAATGTGAGTGCTAAAATAGAGTTCTGAAACTGAATATCATGGCATTTAAGGAACTGGCACTTGTTCAAATAAATTTTATCTTTTTCAGAGCAGGACAATGGCTAGAAAATTACTCAGGGATGGAATTCTACCGGTTTAGACCGGTTCCAGTGAAGTGCGTTCTCACCAAACCAGTTGTTACACCAGTTAAATCGCATCACTGAAATTACTCCAACACGAACCCAAGATTTCTGATGACATCTGTCTCAGGTCTTGAGTATTTTGAAGCACGGTAATTTGATTATGGCAATTTGTATGTATTTAACAGATATACATTTCTATCCACTTAAAAGACCTAGAGGCTGTAATCAACAGCTTCCTTAGTTTTTTAATTGGAGAATGAGAAATAACTAGCTGGTGCTGTGTAAAAGCCTTTAAGATAAATTTGGACTAATGTGTATGATAGAACTTTTATGTCAGAACTTTAGTGATTTTAAAGTAGTCAGACAATTAATCTGAGGACTAAAAGTCATGGGGCCACTTCATATTTTGTCCAGTGGCAAGGGAATTTATTAGGAAGTTTACACATAATTTATTGGGGGCCTGCAGTATGATAAGCAATCAATTCTCATGGTTGATAGAGAAACTTAAATACTATTTTGGGTAAAGTAAAGGAAGGGCATGGAGTATTCATTTCAAGGCTTCCTGCTTTCTTCCAGAAAAGGGGTCTATTTAATTTTAATTTATATGAGGATTATAAGGAGTTAGGTAAATGTCTGTTTTTTTAAAGGCTTTTAGTCAAAATCAAGGCATTGCTCTAAAAGGGGACAAAAAGAAAAAAATAAAGAAATTGAGATAAGGGAAGCTGTCTCTCTCTCCAAGAAAGATGTGAGAGTTCATTGGATTCTTATACATACATTTCATGGGTTGGATGAAGAAAAATGAAATTTCTGGCTATTCTCTAATAGCATTGTTTTTGAATATTCTCTAGTAATTGATATTCATGACTTATTTCGTACTATATTAAGAATAGCTGAAGGACACCTGCAAATAATAATTTGCAATACTATTTTGTGCAGGGCTTGTCACATCGGCATTATATCTGGCATCTAGATTCCCAGTCTTCCAGAGAATTACAGGAGACTGCAATAACATTACAGGAAGAGGATTTAAGGGCAGGAAAGGGAGTAGGGAGATTCTAGAAGACAACAATTGAGGGAGAGATGGTTAACATTTGGGCATTCAAGCAACGGTTCTCCCTGTAGTTGCTTCCAGTCTTATCCTTTAGTTTGCAAAATGAACATAACAAAAAAAATGGTTGCTGGTAGAAGCAACCATTTTGTCAAATTTTAGCAGCTTAATTTTGGTGTGTGGGGTGGAGCTGCATGTGCCAGGTAAGTCACAGGTTTCCGCCTGTGATATAGTACACTGCTAAATTCATGGCTCTCCTATTTTAGCTGTTGATGGTTTTCTGGCTTCTGCAAATGGGATTCAAAACTCCTACAGCACTCCTTTGTCATGCATTTTAAAATTCTCTAGCATCATTTTGCAGTTTCTGTGTGAACTGCATCACGGTGATTACAGAAACTTTTATATGCAAGAAGTATCATATACAGGTAGTCCATGACTTATAACCACTTGTTTAGTGAGTGTTCAAAGTTACAACAGTGCTGAAAAAAGTGGTTTACAATCACTGGCTTAACAATTGTCACAGTCTTGTAATCAACATTTGGGCACTTGGTAATTAGCATGTTTATATGACAATTGGTAGGTCCCAGGTTCATATATCACCATTTATACCTTCCCAGTCAACCTCTGACAAGAAAAATCAGTGGAGGAAGCCAGATTTGCATAATGACTATGGCAACAAAGTTAATAAAATAGTGATTCACTTAACCATTTTGCTTAGTGATGGAAGTTCTGGTAATAGTTGTGGTTGTAAGTTGAGGACTACTGGTGGTAATAAAACTTTATTAAGTTCCCCTTTCACCTGAATCTGTAGTACTGCAAGTCATTGGGAGCTTTTGAGTAAAATTGCCATTAGAAAGTTAGTAATAGATTCTACTGCTCCTTACCATCTAGCCGAGATGGATAAGCAGATAGGACCTTAAAATATGGCCTAAATTTGATAATGGGTTGGAACAGTTTATGTCCAAATTAGCTGGAAATACATGATTGGGGTTGGAAGTTCTCCTTTTGAACAAATGGAGGTGATTTTCAACTGTCACAAGGAGCAACTATAACAAGGGGCTCTTCCACAATTAAGGTTTGGGCCCTAACAAATTTGATGACAATTATCTGTGTTTTAGACGTCCCCCGTCTTTTAATATTGTCATGATTTTTCTGTGGGACTAATCATGAAAAATATCTAATAGTTGTTGTTGGTGTAAAATGGAAGGCTGTTAAACACTGCAAAATACAAGTACCATGTGATATCCTGAAATGTGGATTGCTCATTTCATTTGTTAAATGTGAGGTCCCCAGGGGATTAAGATAACATTTCTACCATTAAGAATCAATGTTAAAATCTTCCCCTTTAACAGACCACACAGACATACCCACGCACCCATGGTCACCTTCTTAGCTCCCTTAAAATTTGACCCATTTCTCTCAGCATTTAAAACAGTTGTAAGGACCCATCTTTTTTAATCAAGCTTTTAGTTGTTAATAGTTTTAGTATTGGAAACATTTAGTTTTAATCTTTACACTGTGCCTGTGTGTTTGTTTTAATTATACTAGCTGCCTTAAGTGCTCATCTGAGCAGAAAGACAAGATATAAATTGAATAAACAAGTGTTATACTTATAATACCATGGAAAAAACTAAAAGCCAAAACCTCCTCTATTCTTGTAATGATAAGGCAACTTGAAAGTTAATTTTATTGGATTATTTCTTTCCTAAAGGAAACAATGCCTTTAAAATACCATACACACTACAATCTGTGGTAACATTTTGAATATCAGTTCATAATCCTGAAAATAATTTCATAAGCATTTCTATTTTTATGGTTCATGTGTTTAATGTTGTTGCATAGGGTTGGATTTCAGGATTTTTTATACATGCACTATCTTTTTCCAAAGAATACAAAATTAAGGCTTCATCTTAAAATGATTTGGAGTAAACATCTCTTTTAGAAATATTATATGCTACTGTTTTTGCTTAACTAAATCTATCTAACTGGAACACAGGAAAGGAGCAGAATTTCTATTATCTTGAAACCGTTATCTTTTCTATTAATGCACTGGGTTATTGTTGTTTTCTTTTGCTTCCTCATTTGTTCCATTTTGGTCACATCCTTTATAAACCAAATGCTAACTAAAGCACACTTTGAAGGCTTTTAATAAAACTCTATGTCTTACGTTTATATGTAGTAGTGCAGAATTTTGTTTTTAATCTTAGAGTGCACAGAAAGCCTTATCTGTCAAATTTCCTTGTGACTAACCCTTAAGAATAATTGTGTCCTATTTATCTTTTTAATAGGATAACTTGATACATGGCTAATTTTAAAGGAAAGTTGCCATTCAGAGTGGATAGAGGTCCAAACATTTTAATGTTTTTTGACACAAGGAAACCAAAGTCTCTTGCATTACAGGAGATTTAGAGCTCCACATCTTTTTATAGTTTCTAATGAATATTCCCTATTCTTGCTTGTGGGATTTTCTTTTGTTTAAAAATAGTTTTATACAGGAATAATAGTGATTGCCACAAAAACTTCTGCCATTAAATAACCTTTGCCCAACCTATGATGGTAAGATATGAAGCTACCATCAATTCTTTCCGTTACCTACTACGTAGATTAGAAGACTGACCATTGAATTGACTTTATTAGAATTAATTAGAAAACTGAATTGAATTAATTAGAAAACCGACAAACCTTACTACAGTCACTGCTACCTTGGTGGGAAACCCCCCCCCCCAATTATAGCAAAGTGGAATTTCATAGATAGTTAATTATCCACATATTGAACAATACTCTGTCGGAGATCCATTAGTTGAATGCCATATGGAAATCTTGCTCACCAGTGATATTGTTCCTCTATCTTTTTTTCATTTTTCTTTGCAGATCTGAAGCCTTGGGTTTCAAATTTCACATACTCTGGTGTACGGGACTTCTCTCAGCTTGCTCTAGATGCCAATAGGAATCAACTCATTGTTGGAGCCAGGTAAATTAGAACCTTTTAATTGGAGCAAGATTGCTTCTCTAGTTCATTGCCTGAACGTTACCGTCTGCAAAAAGAGATTGCTTTTTCAGCCTGCAAGCACAATCCATGTTGCTTTTAAAGCAAAGCCTTAATTTATGTAGAAAGGTTTTAGAAATGCAGTAATGATGTTGAAGAGGAGAAAATTGCCAGTCATTCTTGTGAGGGGAAATGTAAGTAAAATGAGGAATTAATGAAGCAAAAAGCTGTCATTTCCCACAGATCACAAAGGCTATAAAATCTTTTCTCAGTGAGGTGGTGTCCACATGTATGGAAACAGAACTAGATGAAAGAAAGAATTCAGTGCATTAATGGAGAACATATCCACATAGTTACATAGTATAGCCCTAGTGTGTCAGGTGCTTTGTCTTGGAGAAGTTTTAGTTTGAATGAACTAGAATGATCATTTGTGCTATTTCTAGAACACTTTGCAGAAAAGGATTATGCCCCCCCCCCCATAATTTTTGCATAACCTATGATTACTAATAATGCCATCATAAAATTAGTAGTCTTTAGTTTATTCATAAGTAGCATTTATATCCTGACAGCGTTTAAGAACTGAAGTCACACCTTCCTACATTCTTAGTATTTCTGCAACTCAAAGTGCCTGAGATATTATCACAGTAGCATTTAAAGCAGCTCTTTGAAATAGCCCAATGTTCATATTATAGGTGAGATTATCCAAGGATTTGTGAGAGTTGTTTAAGATATCAACAGGTTTCTTCTTGACTCTTAAATCTTTTCAGTGCCTATTGCATTATACAGTCTTCCTCTTGCAAAAATGTTGCCCTGCAGAAAAAAAACGTTAAATGTCCATTCGCAACATTCTGGTTTATTACTGGCTTTTGGGGGCTTGTCAAAACCTACTCTAATTGTGAATTCAGACAACTGTAGAATAACACACTACCACTCAAGAAGTTCAGTATCTAATATATGGAGTGCTCCATCCTTGATATTACACTCTTGCCTTTTGGATCTGGCTTCATCGTTCAGGTTCCCTTGAGGCTATAGATCTTTTAAATCTACTTTTGAGAGTTTTAAAAACAGCATTTAATTCCTCATTTGTCTGAAAGGACAACATTTCCAAAGAGCAAGGAAATGGCAATTAAAGGGTAGCAATGTGATATTACCATCCTGTTCAGAGATGAGATAGAGCTAATGCTGTGCAGTATGTGTCTAGTGGAGAGGTAAACCTAAATCACATAGATGCTTCTTGATAAAGAACATATGAGAAAGATTACACATACTGTGCTGTTTTTTTCTTTATTTCGGATGTTTATGAATTGTACCAAATGCACTAGATCTTGTCGAGATAAGAACATCCCCAGACTGGATACTTAGAAACAAAATGTTCAAGGATGTTTGTATTAAATTGTGCGTATGTACTGGCTTAGACCACTGGATGAAACACTGTGCTAATGTGTAGCTGAAACAAAAATGGTACAAAAAACCCTAAATCTTAAGAGAAAAGATGTATTTCTTTGGAAAGTGTAGCAGAAGGTGTTGTGGCTCCAATTCCCGAGCCTGTGCTATTAGAGGAAGAGGACTTGGAAGATGAGGAGGAGGAACTGGGAATGCCTTCCTCCCCAGGACCTTCCTCTCTGGCAGTGTCTTCCTCCCTGATAATGCCTTGGCTTTCATCAGACAACTGAGAGGAACCGCCTGAGATTGATCAGGAGGAAGGCATGTCGGAGCAGCCCCTGACAGGGAGTCAGGAGGAAGAATGTTGGCTTGATCCTAGGCAGCATCGTAGAGAGAAATGTGAGCAGCAACGTAGGAGGCATGGGAGGGTCAGAGAGTGAGCTGAGTCATTGAGCCACACCCCACAGGGGTGTGTTGTCGGCTGGAACTTTGTATGGGACAAAGTTTAATCTTACTTCAGGTTTTTTGTTGTGAATGATTCTTGTGGTCTGCCTTGTAATTCTCTGTGAGTAGCTTTTTACTTGTTATCAATTAGGACTTGGCAGGCAGAGCGTGTTGGCATGCCAAGGACATTATCAGTTCCAAAGAATTAACTCTGTGAAGTCCGAGTCAGGTTGCCTGCCAGTGTTTGTGTGAGTTTGTACTCTTTCATCTTTTGAGAAAGAAGAAAGATGAGACAGAACAAGAAGGTGTCATCTGGGATGTTAGATGGTTCAAGAACAGACAGCCAGAAGAGATGCCAGGAAAAATTCTGCAAAATCACTGCTAACTGAGAAGGATTTATAAAATGTTTCTTTTATATGATTATGATGTATTTTTTGATGAATTATTTATTTGTTAAATTTATATGCTGCCCACCTCGTAGTTCATGGTGACTCTGAGCAGCTTTACAATGCAATAAAACAAATCAAAACCAAAACGATTAACAGATAGTCCTTGACTTCCAACTATTTGTTTAGTGACCATTCGAAGGTAGGACAGCTCTGAAAAAAGTGATTTATGACTGGTTCTTCACTCTTATGACCATTGCAGAATTCCTATGGTCACACGATCAAAATTCAGGAACTTGGCAACTGGCATGTATTTATGACGGTTGTACTGTCCCAGTTCATGTGACCACCATTTGTAACCTTCCCAGCCAGCTTCCAACAAGCAAAGTCAATACGGGAAACCAGATTTGCTTAACGATGGTACAATTCATTGAACAACTGCAGTGATTCTCTTAACAACGGTGGCAGAAAAGGTGGTAAAATGAGGCACAATTCATTGAACAACTTGCCTTGCTTACAAACAGAAATTTGGGGCTCAGCGGTGGTCATAAATGGAGGACTACTAGTATGACAATGAAAAAAGATTAAAATTACAAAAAATTAAGATAAGCTAAAAAACAGCGGTTTGGAAGGGAGAGATGGGGTGCCTTTTCAGTTAGTGTACCTCTACCCAGCAGCTTCTTCAGAACTCCATTCCAGTTGGCCTAGCCAATTTTTAAGGTTTTTCCTGAAGACTATTAAAAAACAAAAAAAACGGGGAGGGAGGAGGAAACCCTAACTTTTATGGCAAGATGTTCCAAAGAGCAGGGATCATGGAAGAGAAGATTCTTGTCCTGGATCCCACCAGCCAAAATTCCTTGCCTGGTGGTAGTCTGCAGTAGGTCTCTTCTGCAAGCGTGAGCAGGGCGGGCCAATTTATAATATATGAAATAGATTTTTGAGGAATTTTGATCACCAAAAGAATAGTTGCAACTCTTAGTCTGACTTTTGAAAGGTCCAAGGAATTAAATGTCTGTGTGCTGGTTTATGTCTCCAGATTGTCAACAAAAGCAAACTGGATCAAGGAAATAATCTCAGATTTATATCTTCCCTTTCTTTCAGAAATTCAAATATATAGCTCTCCCTCTTCCAGTATAATTTTTTTCAGTTCCTTAGTAGCTTTTTGGGCAGTAAGATTCTGATGGAAAAAAGTTAGACATTTCTATTTTCCTAGGCAGTCTTGGACGAGAGTTCTAGTCCTTAAGAATTACATTTTTTTTTTGTCTGATTCGACCTTGGAATTCAGGCTCACTCTCCCAAAAATCTTGGGACAACTTCACTTAATAAGGTAAAGTTATCAGGGAAAGTAAAGACTGATAGATAAATTATTTTTAAATTTTCATTTCAGTGCTGTTGACCTTATTACCCTTCCTTGTCCCTCTGCTTGCTTTAGATCATTAAAAATTGCCAGCTTTGATATACAAATCTCAACCGTAGATAACCATTTCTGAAGCTTTTTCTGAGTTGTCATTCTTAAAATAAAAATATTTATTCTTTGTTTGTGTCCTAATATCACTCAATCCAAAACTACATTGGGTCTGATAATTGTGTTAAAAAGGAGAATACTCTACTCACTTGTTTAAAAGCTTGTTCTTTGGATAAAGGGATGTCTTTTTCTAACCCATCTAGATTCCAGGTGAAGTGATGTACCACCCCATTATAGAACACGAATTGCAGCAAAACTGGGGATAGAGGAAGTGAGAGTGGCAATTAGTTACTGTTGTTGTATCTGAAGTGGGGTAGGTAGTGGTAGATGATAGTGATTGCCCTCAGACCTAAGGTAGACCACATTCAGGTCATCTGCCAGTTGACAGTAAGGGGAGGAATCGGAGAAAGTCTGTTGTAGCTAATGATATTCCAGGCTTTTCCACACAGTTACAGGTTCATTACCTAAGAACTGATTTTTCAGTTTTTTGGGAGTAGCTTCAGTGGTGGGTTTCCAAATTTTTTCCTACCGGTTCTGAGAACGCACTTTATGTGCATGCTCAGGGCCCAAAGACCGCCCTCTGTGTCAATGCTGGTGAGTTGTGTTGTTTTTTAGCTCAGCTGAGGTGCAGCAATCCACTCTGCCATGCAAATCAGCAGAGCTGCAAAAAAACAAGGGAATTTAGGAGAGGTAATGGTGGGGGGGGGGGGTCACCCAAAGGTGGTATTTACTGGTTCTCTGAACTATTCAAAATTTCCGGTACTGGTATGCCAGAACCGGTCTGAACCGACTGAATACCACCTCTGAACAGCTTCTGTTTGTTACCCTGGTCTTGCTTGTTAATATATTCCTGGCCTGATTGTAGAAGATCCTATCTCCTTTCCCTTAGCTATCCGCTTTGGTGCAACAGAGCTGCTTGAGCTTTGCTATAAACCAAGGTTTTGTCATGCCCCTGGTGGAGACTGACTCTGAGGGAGAGGAGGAACAGTTGACAGGGAATGGAAATGTGGCTCTGGAGGTTATGGAGGAGACTGGGGTAGGGGAGAGGCTGGCTGAGCAGTCAGAGGACCACCCAGGCCCATCTCCCTATCCATCCTAGGGCACGCAGGGAGGAGAGGATAAAGAAGAGACATGGTCTATTCGGGAGGCTGGAGCTGTGACACCTGAATACGAGTATGGACCTGCGTATGGGCGAATGCTGGAAACAAAGAAAGTTTTATTTTGGTCTGAAGTTATCTAGGTTGGCATCCTTCCAACAGACTGTGCCTTGTTATCTCCTTGAAGTTGGTAATTACTTATCCTAGTCTATTGCGGAATTTCCTTCATTGTAGTTTGTTTTGGTTTTTTATTTCACCTTTATCTGCGCGTTAAGTCCGGACTGTATTGCTTTCTTTTGAAGACTATTTTTGAATAAGTTTTATCTACAACTGAGAATTATTGAACAGTGGGGCCAAGTTGGAGGCATTAAAGGACATTTATTTATGTTTTGGATTTTGTTATGTTTGTGTTACACTCTGTGTCATCACAGGCTTATTGTTGTTATATATAACCTAGCTAGGCACACACATGCCCTCACAAAAGCTGATGTCACAATATCAGTACATTCATCCAAGTCTGCTAAAGCAGCTTCAAAAACATTCTAGTCTATGCAATCAAAGCCAGCCTGGACCTTTAACTTTGCCTCCTCAATCTGTTCCACAGATCCAGTCATGAGAACGTAAAAAAATCTATATTGTTAAAGAACTTAAATTACTATATTTATAGAATACTATCTAATTTTACAAAATTCATGCCTTAGGCATGAAAGCCACCAGGTGATTTCTGGGACATACAAACACTCTCTCAGCCCAACCCACCTCACAGGGTTGTGATTGGGAGAATAGGATGAAGAAGGTATATTAGGTATGTTTACCATCTTGAGTTATTTATAAAAATAATACAAGATTTTTAAAAAATCTTTGAGAAGTAAAGAATTATTAATTATTAACATAAATATTAAAAAGTCAGTGCTTGGATATAGATGTCCTCAAATAGACAGACTAATCTCAATTGAAATTCAAGGCAAGCCAACCTATTCTTCAAACACAGGTGCAGAGGAAGCAGAAATTGGGCAGTTCTGTGGTAATTTGCAGTACCTTGACAGAACTTCACAAAAGGGGTCATACTAATGACAGGAGATTGGAATAGCTCCATTCTGTGAAAACTAAAATAAAATTTGGAAAAAGTCAAAAATGTGATATTGGCATGTGAAACAAAGAAGGAGACACAGAGAAAAAACAAATAGATTAATATTTAGAACAAATACCTTTAAAAATATGTGAAGAAATTCTGTTCAATCAGCAAAAAGAAGGTTTGATACTGAGTGTATTTTAGATCATGATCTCTTGCTCATAAAATTACAATGTAAGCCAAAGAAAACAAAATGTCAGAAGGACAAGATATGACCTTTGCATTATTCTTTATTACAGGATATGGTAAAGATCAGTCATAGATTTGTTGGGTTATATTTAATAAATTGAATGTCTGAAGAATTCAGTATTGAATTTGATGGCCTCATTAAAGATGAAACAAATAAAAATAACCTGAAATGCAACAACCAAAATAATTGAGATGCCTTTCTGTTGACCCAGTGAAAGTAACTCAAGAAATGTGGAAGGCAAAATTGTAATAGATTTTACTTACTTATTTAATTAATCACACTTATGGAGGATTGTATAGATAGAGGAAATTTGCTAAGGTGAATTTGCTAAGACTTCCCCTTAAGAACAAAAAGTGACAAGAAATTGTATTTAAAAAGCAATGCAGAGGCAGAAAGACAGAAAAAGAAAGGGAAAGAATACATGACACCACTAGCATATTTATGGCAGAATTTCTTATTTTGACCCTTGCTAATTCTGTACACTATGACCAGTTTTCCATTTTTTTCTGCTTACTTCCAGCTTCAGTATTCCAGGTTTTTTTTTACAATTATTATGCTATCTTGTTGATATTGTGGCTGGGGTGATACAAATAGTCATAGATGTGTTCCTTTTCTGATTCCCTTGCCTCTGGTTAGAGCATCAACTTGAATCGATTGGCTTGCCTTGGTCTTGAATTGAGATTCACTGAGTTCTTAGATTGCGTTGACTTTTGACAACCTTTCTCTAATAATGTTGCCCACTACATTTCTTCTGTGATTTTCTTGCCTGCAGTAGATCTGATGATCCTCTGATGTGAAAAGTGACTTGTTATAGTCCATTACAGTTTGTTGATTCTCAGAAAGGCTGTGTTTTGCCATTTTTGTTCTGGCCATATGAAATTTCATTCTTCTGACATTCCATGTACCAATGCTATGGATATCTATGCTGAATTTTCTTTTAGCCTCTGGGCATGTCAGCATCAGGATATCCTTTCAGCTTTAATACATGTAGATCATAACCCCCCCCCTTTCCCAGCAGCTCTCTGGATATCTGCCAATTTGGGGGAGATGGATGGATGGGGACTGACCTTTTGGTATCATGCTGATGATAATTTAACTGAGATTTAAATCAGGATCTACTACAATAAATTAAATTCTAGATCATCTACGTGGTCCAACTTCCCCTTGCAGGTAGATGTAACTTTTCCTGAAAAAAAAAAGTTATAGCTGATTATCTTCCTCATTGTCATCTCAATACTCAAGAGCTAATAACAGGCCCATTTAAGCTGTTTCTGAGATAAACTACACAGTCTTGATTATAATTTATTCAGCAACTGACAAATCTTTTACACTTTTAACTATGGGAACATTTATATATTATCATTCTTATTAAAAAAAAATTGAAAGATATATTCCCCATTGATCCAAAGTCTACTACTTGGTTATGAATATCCATTTGGCTGTCTTTATTTATTTATTTAATTTATTTAATCATCAAATTTATGTAGCGGCCCATCTTAAAAGAATATACTCCTGGTGGTGTGCAATAGTAAAAAAAAATAGAATACATGTATGAAAACAGACATTTAAAGTGGAAAAGATCAGCATTAAAATGGAAATAATTAAAACTAAAAATATATCCCAAATGCACACAGAGTGCAGCCATCTCAATAGCAGAGTCATTTAAACAAGTCCTTGATCGCATCTCCCCACCAAACCTTAGGGCATAACCAGGTCTTGATGGATTTCTGGAACGTCAAAAGTGATGGCGCTAAAGACTGGGGGAGGGAATGAATGTTATATAATGACACAGTAGGAGAAGGCTCATTACCTGGGACTCTGCCAAATGTAGATCCCTGGCAGATAGTATCCACAACATGCCCTGTCTGCTGAATCTAAAAAGAGAATCAGAGACATCTGAGCCGATATAATATGAGAGAGGCAATCCCTCAGATAACCTGGTCTCGTTACAATAAGGAGTTTTAAGTTTAAAATCAGCATCATGAATTGGACCTGGCAACCTTCTCTTGGTAGAATACTGTTGTTATTTCTTTCTTTAGTCTATTACCTTGCATCTAAATGTCAGATGGTGAGAGAACTCTCTGTGTTTGTTTGTTTGTTTGACATAGTCTGTTTGTAAACTGTCCAATGTGTCCGCTTTGTATTCTTAACTTATTTCCATACCACCAATGTCCCAGAGGTGGTATTCAGCAGGTTCTGACCAGTTCTGGAGAACTGGTAGCAGAAATTTTGAGTAGTTTGGAGAACTGGCAAATAATTTTACAGTATCTTCCCCTGCCATGCCCACCAAGCCATGCCACAGAACCAGTAGTAAAAGTTTTTGAATCCTATCACTACAATATCCCAACCTAAAGATAAATAGCTAAACTGCCAATATTGTCCTTCTAGTTAAACAACCTTAGTGCCTGCTGTTTTTCATTGAGTGTTTTCCTACAGATGATGTTGAAGGATCACACGTTCATATTTGTCGAAGTGTTAACAGTAAAGAACGTTCACTTCCTTGCACCATTTTGTATCAGGCTTCAGTAAGGTGCAATAAGTAAGCCTATGAACTGTGAAGATTTTTTATCCCTAGATGATATATTAAGAATACATCTCTAATACTACTGAATATACCTGTTTTACTTCTCTTGATGGTAGTGTCAGAAAGTTACTTTACTGTTATATTCCATTTTAATATATGATATATAAAAATTTGAGTGCTTACTGAAGCAGAAGTAGATTATCAGTCAATCAAATAATTAATTGTTAGTACAACAATAAAATATCTATAATGGTTTGAAAAAGAGCATTAAAATGAATAAATCATACAATTAGTTAGTAGCAGCAATAATTAAGAGACAGCTAAAAGTCCCATGATGAAGAAAGAAAAATGTCAGAAGCAGATGTTACTTTCTTTACTGAAAATTGATATTCCAAATAAGGCTTTTATCATTATATAAATTATTCTGATTTATTCCAAGAATATAACAAGGAGTCAAAATAGGAGTCAGTTTATCAATGATTGAAATTACAATAATTATGTTAAGAAAAACTTACAGTGGTTACATAGTACATGTTATTCATTATCAGAGGTACCTATAACAAACCATATTAAATTGGTTGGATATGATATATGCCACAAACAGTATTGTACTGAGGTTTGTTTGAAATTTTTCAGGAGTATTGTTTGATGCTGAGTATATGTATCAGCATTATGAGATTGGGTGTCATATTTATTTATTTGAAAATATCTAAACTACTTCAAAAGCTATGTTTACAAAACATAGAAATAAAACATTTAAAAGAAATTATCCTATGCTTAAAACTATGAATGGAACTGTTTTGGAAGACCTTAAATTAATTCTTGTATTTAAGGAGGTGAGCCTTAAGCTGATGTTAAAGGATGTTTATGAAGAAGCAATGCATATTGCATAGAACTAGCTTTTTATATGTCTTTAATTTTGGTTTGAAAACAACTGGTGGCCCATGCTATAAATTCCAAGTGCTTTTGAAATAGTTTATGTAACTAAATAAATATGTCTCGTTGTCTCACAGTTATGTATTCCTAAATAAATTCAGCACCAAAGAGCACATGTTTGTCACTTCACTGAATTAGGCGGTTATAGAAATTGAATGAATGAGTGAGTGAATGAGTGATCTTTCTGGGTTATTTTTGAAATTAGAGTAGTTCCTCAATTCTGCATAAAGTGAAATTTCTGTAGTGCATATAAGTATATCCCATTTTGTAGAGATAACATATAATTATTTATCAGTGCATGGGCTAAAATACATGGTTCTCTAAAAACTAAGAAGTCTTCCAGCTAGTTGCAGGTGTTGGTGTTTTTTCCCCAATTATTTGGAAAAGAAATTGTTGCATAGCGAACAATTTCACTGTTTTCTTCCTTTTAAAAATATTGTACATCATAGCAGTGTTGGGTTCTTCACAGCAATGTCCCCATATTGGCATTTGAGGAAACATGCACAAAAGAGGAACTTGTGTTGGAAAAGCCCCGTGCGGCTACAAAAATAAGTCAGGCTTTTTTTACCATATGATGGAGATCCATAATATCAACTTGCTCTTCAGGCATGGCTTCCAGGTATAAGCTTATAGTTATTCCAGGAAGTGCTGAGTCAAATAGGTATTGACTTCAGGGGTTGGATTCTACCAGTTGGCACCTATTCTCTAGAACAGGTTATTAACATTCTAAGCAGTTTGGAGAACCGGTTGTTGAAGAAATTACTGGCCTAATCCTGTAAAGAAGACAGGAAGGAAACATCCTGGTGTTGCTTACAGAAACTTTCTCTCCGTTAACCCTTATTACTTTCTTGGCAGGACTAGATTTCCTGTCTCAGGAACGTCTCTGGAGTTTTTCCCCACTCCTTTGCTGATACTTTGCTTGTGTGGAGTGACCATTCAAAGTTACAATGGCACTGAAAAAGGTGATTTATGACCATTTTTCACACTTACGACTGTTGCAGCATCCACACAGTCATGAGATGCCAGACGAGGAGATGCATGCCTCGATGTGAGTGATATTGAGTTGGCCATGCCCAGCCAATAACATGATCACCAAGCCACATCCACCCAGTCACATGACTACCAGGCCACACTCACCAACTAAGACACGCCCACAGAACCGGTTGTTAAAAAATTTGAATCCCACCCCTGATTGAACTGAACAACCTGGGGCTGCCAAGAGGTATTTAAAGGCAAAGACACAAGTGAAGACAATTGTATCAAATTAGAAACATATACCTGTACCCCCAGTGGATTTCCAAATTTCTTGTGGTAGAAACAGGTTACAGTATTTTTAGCCGGTATTTGCTAAATTGCATTCAGAATAAAATACCAACATTTGCCTGAAGTAGAATCTAGTGGCATTCTTTTATATCCGTTTTTTCTTTTAGAAATAGACATCATTAATGCATTTGTTAGAACTTTGTGCAAAGGGCTCACTATTTCATTTTGAGAACACGAGAAAGTCAGGAATACAATAAACATTCCATATTATGTATTTCCTTCTTCTGGGATTAGGACCTCTCATAGACAACCACTGTGTGCTTTTCTTGGGGCTGATAGTGTGTGTGATGCTGATGTTTGGAAGAAGGCATCAATCTTCCTAAAGAAGAGGGGAAAATGGGCATTGTGGGAAAATATCAAAGGAAATTAATTGGCTTTCTTTTCAGTTACCAACTGAGAACATCGCTTTTTTCAGATCAAATGCTCTTGTAACTGGTTAGGCTTGAAAGGATGGTTGAGGTTTTTTGTTTTGTTTTTGTTTTTAGTTAGAAAGGAGGTTGTAGCTAAACAACTGCCCCTTTGCAAACGAGGCATTGCACGAAAGACAAGAATAAAAGTTAATTGTGATTTACTCATAATCCCCCCCAGGAGAACAGTCCAGTCATATTCATAGTTCTTCTTGACTTCTTCCAGAGATATAATTAATGAATAACTGATTAAAATAATTGATACATATTCTTTTTGAGGGATAAACTATGAATATATATGCTGCTATATCCAGCTCTGATGAGTACAAATGGATGCCAAAGTGCACATAATAGCAGAGTTTAAAAATGTTTGGGCACTGGCGGAAAATTGAATATAGAATTTAGCAGGGTGAGCTACCGGTAGAATGATTGACAGAATCAAGATTTTGAAGGGAGTACACTTGAGTTTATACAGCATAGGTTCAAAATTAAATATACTAGAGTAGGATCATCTGATTTAATTCCCTGAAAGTTTTGGCTGAATGTGAATCAGAATACTGTCTCATTTTAGAATCAATAAAGTACAGTAGGGTGTTTTTGTGTTCAGGAGCATAATTTCATTGTATTAATGTTGAAACAAGTCTTATGACTATAATACAGCTGATAATACACTCAGAACACAGCTTTGTCAAGTGTGCAGTTTGATAGTATCTGTTCTGTGAGAGTACAGCTGATGTCCCATAGAGCCTTCTGAAGGGAGGTTGGAAGAAATCATTTGGGGATGGCTTCTTCGGGCTGCTAAGATCGTATGTACTGATAGTCCCTGACTTATTACCATTCGCTTAGCGAGCTTTCAAAGTTATGACGGCATTTTAAAAAGTGACTTACAACATCAGAATGTCCCCATGGTTATGTCAAAATTTGGGTGCTTGGCAACCGGCATGAATTTAGAAAGGTTGCAATGTCCCAGGATCGTGTGATTGCCTTTTATGACCTTCCCGGGAGGCTTCCAATAAGCGAAGTCAAAGGGAAAAAGCGGATTTGCTAAACACCTGTGTGATTTGCTTACTAATCACATGATTTGCTTAATGAGCATGGCAAAAAAATGTCCTAAAATCAGGCTTGGTTCACTTAACAACCACATTATTTAACGATGGATGTTCAGTCCCAATTGTGGTTTTAAGTTGAGGATTACTTCTAGTCGTTAACAGTTTTATGGAACGTTTCACAGATCTACACCACTAACAATGATCTGGTGAAAAAGCATATAAATGACCCCATGTTAAAATACCTAAAATATTGCAGGTTTCCCACATGTTATGAAATGTAATGGCATCCCTGCAAAAGGACATTCTGTATAGGGTATCATAGCTTGATACAATTTTAATCTCCAATTTAACCCTATAATATACATAGTTTCTGCATGCTTTATACATTATACATGGTTTCTTTTGTCTTACAACTGGATTTTGAGATAGTATCGGATAGCATGGAAGAGGGAGTTTGTGTATGTGTATTTGTTTGCATAGATTTTTTAAATCAGTCTCCTGTAAACATGAACCTAGATTTCCCTAGAAATTTGGTGAAGAATTGCACTAATGTTTGGAGCTGAAGATGCATACTCTGTTAATGTAAATATGTTCTCTATTTTGTTCAGAAAAGCTAGCTGCATTTATTTCTTATAATTAAGACGTTATCCCATATTGATATTTTTATTAATTCAGCTATATTTCCATCCAATAGCCTTGAAAGAATTAGCTTAAATATAAAAATTAAGTATTCAGTCAAAATATATAATGTTTCTAGGAGGCGGGCTGTTGCTAGTGCCAAATTCTTCATAGGAGTTATCCAAAACCAATGCATTTAAATAGCATTTTTAACCAGAATGGGAAGGCAAACTTTTTGCCCTTCTTAGGGTGAACTGGGACCTGAGGCTGATAAATGGTCACATTTCCCAAGAAAAGTATATTATTTGCTTGATACATTATGCAGAATAGCATTTATTTATTTATTTAAGCAATAGCAAGACATGGGTATATGGAAAATCTCAGATGAATTGGAATTAAAGCTCAAAGCTAAAGGTATAGTAAGTTAACCAAAAGAGGCTCCTAAATTTCATATAAAAAAAAGAATATATGCTGAATAAAAATGAAAATATAGCTTTGAAAGTAATGGCAAAAACTTTCACACTTAGAGAAGCTGAAAAGAACTGATACTACAGTGAGTAATCAGATTATACACCAACACACAGTGGTATGAGTGCATGCACACGTGCACTTGGAGTTTCACTTAGGTGATTTGGAGATTTTGCTAATCTCTGCCAGAGAAATCATTCAGATTTTGTTGTATAATAAAAGTTTATGGAGATTCTCAGTCATCAGCCAGGACATGGTTGTTCCAAATGTGTTTTTTCAGGAGGCAACTAGACTTTCTTGTTTGTTTGTTTTCTTTTGAAGACATTTCACTTCTTATCCAAGAAGCTTCTTCAACTCTGACTGGATGGTGAGGAATGGAAGGATTATATTCCTTGCAGACAGCTGGTTATTTGCATTGTTTTTAGAAAGTTGTTGAGGCCACTTGGAGGTTTATCTGTATCCTCAGGGTCATCTGAGTAGTGGAAATGGGTGCAGAGCCTTCTTGGCTACAGAATGTTTTCTGCCCTGTGTCCCTTCACTGTTGAAGATAGGTGCAGGCTGCAGGGGTTGAGTCTGTGTTGTCTGCATCTCAAACTGAAGGGCAAATGGTTCCTGTAGTCTGCAGTTTTGGGGGGAAATCTGTTTATACGCCCACACCATTCAAAGGGTGTTCATCCCAAAGTGCATAGCTAAAAGTATGAAGGTTCTTAGTCATTCAAGTCATGGTTGTCTGAAGGGTGCTTTTTTGCTGAATAGTAATGTATTAACCATAGAGACGCAGTGGTTCAGTGGCTATGATGCTGAGCTTGTTGATCAGAAAGGTTGGCAGTTCAGCGGTTCGAATCCCTAGTGCTGCATAATGGAATGAGCTCCTGTTACTTGTCCCAGCTTCTGCCAACCTAGCAGTTCAAAAGCATGTAAAAATGCAAGTAGAAAAATAGAGACCACTTTGGTGAGAAGATAACAGGGTTTTGTGTGCCTTCAGCATTTAGTTATGCCAATCACATGACCATGGATACGTCTTTGGACAGCACTTGGTCTTCGGCTTTGTAATGGGGATGAACACTGCCCCCTAGAGCCGGAAACGACTAGTATGTATGTGCGAGAACTTTTACCTTTACCTTAATGTATAAACCAGCCTGATTTTTTTTAAAAAGTCACTAAAGTAACCAATTATTTACCAGATCATACAGCATGGTAAGACATGTTTTAACTCTGAGAATGCAAGAAATAGAAGAAATGACTCCAAGCCATGGATTAACTCTAAGAATACAAAAAATAAAAAAAGGAATTGTTTTGAGCTTGGAATAAAATTGTTTCACTTGATAGATTCTTGTTTCATTTTGTTAAGGACTGAGATCTGCTGTTAATTGACCCTTTCAGGAATAGATTATTCCAAAAAAGAAAATGAAACAATATAGCACTGCTACCCCAGACTCAGTTAGAAAATAAATCCTGCTCAATTTATATTCAAAGTGTAAAAGAAAAGAATGCATACTCCCTTAGATCAATCTTTTTATCTTTGAAGCTCTAACAGCACAGGAAAAAGAGCTCAAGAGAGAAAGAAAATCAGGTTTTGTGCGGAAATTATACTGTTTCCACATGACCATTCACAGCATGAAAACATAACAAAATTGAATGAGCTAGACCAAACCAACATAATTTTAGCATTTTTAAAATGCTTTCTGAAAGTTCCACTGCAATAGGTCATTGTCCCAAAGTCAGCCAATAGGTTCTATCAGCGAGTCTCGATTTAAATCCTAGATCTGTAACACTTTAATCATTGACTTAGACTGATTGTATATGATCATTCAGAATAAGCCAAGTGTTTAGACCTTCAAATTGATGAAAGCAGACAAACGCAACATTTTAAATATAGAGTGCACAAAAGAGGTGTATTAATTATGTGATGCAGCAGTTGGAGAGAAGTTTGCATGATGGGTTGACTGCATGCCCAGATACAATTTAAATGCAAGTAATATGCTTAGAACTTAAAATCCCAAGGGTGAAAGTTGGATTCATAAATCACAGCCATGCTCTTTTGTAATACAGTATCCAGCACTTGCTTAAGTAGAAAGCAAGTAGCTCATTGAAAGAAAGAAAAAAAGGAGAAGGAAGATCAGGAAGAGGGAGACAGATGAAATGTTAATTATTTCAGAATTAAGCAATATGTGGAACAAGCAGCTTGTGGTAGGATTTCCTATCATTTTAAGCTTGGTAATAGGAATAAATTCAGATCTGCAATACAGTCATTTTAATTCTATTCTACTTGTGCTATGGCTTCCATCTAAATGCTGTTTCCGAAAGCTCATACTTTCTTTGAAGGGAGAAAATGCAGCCTTGGATATAAGGAGCCCAGGTTCTGGGTGGTGAAATAATTGATGGTTTTGAAAAGGTTTGCACTCTTCTCCAGCAATGCTATCCTGATTCAAATTAGATGTTCCTTTTTTTCACATCCTTGACTGTCTAATTTTTTATAAAACCTGACTGTGGATCCTCCACATCAAACATATAGTATGGTTTGTATGAATGGAAGATACTTCATACTTGGAGCCATTTTAAATCACATCCTGTAGCAGCTATCTCTGTGTGACAAATCATTAGTATTCATTTTATTAGTGGATAGAGCAAACTTCATATGTTGACCATCTATGTGTACTTGACATAAAGAATGCTGTTTTCTTCTTCTCTCCCTTTCTTAATTTTTCTGATATCTGAGTACTGTCTTTATGATGTGATTGGTAATACTATATTGTGATGACCCGGAGTGTAACAAAAACGTAACAAAATCCAAAACATAAATAAATGTCCTTTAATGCCTCCAACTTGGCCCCACTGTTCAATAATTCTCAGTTGGAGATAAAACTTATTCAAAAATAGTCTTCAAAAGAAAGCAATACAGTCCAGACTTAATGAGCAGATAAAGGTGAAATAAAAAACCAAAACAAACTACAATGAAGGAAATTACCAACTTCAAGGAGATAACAAGGCACAGTCTGTTGGAAGGACGCCAACCAAGATAACTTCAGCCCAAAATAAAACACACTTTGCTTTTGGCAATGCTGTGTTTTAACTGTCTCTCTTATATTCTATTCTCCCAAGCTGCAACCAATGAGGGGGATCATGGCCACCTCTCGTAAGCAAAGTTGTTTCCTTCTCCGTTCCTCCCTGCGTGTCCTAGGATGAAGAGGAGATGGACCTGGTTCTTCTTCTGACTGCCCAGTTGGTCTTTGCCCTTCCTCAGCCTCCTCCACAACCTCCAAAGCCACACCTCCACTCCATGTTGGCTGTTCCTCTTCTCCCTCAGAGTCTGACTCTAACAAGGGCATGATATATATTTTGTGTTTCTTGGTAGACTGGTTAAAGGACTTTTCAGCTCATTGAACCCTTCATGAGGTTTAAAACCCCCAAATAATATTATATAAAAATAATTTAAGAACTAATACTTTAAATAATAATCATGTTGATGAGAAAGACAATTTTTTTTGAATATTGGACATTGCAATACCTGGACATAGCGGAAGAGAAGAGAAAGAATAGATAAAATTTAAAAATATAAAGACCTGCAAATAGAAGTAGAACAACTATGATAAAAGAAAGCAATGATAGTACCAATAGAATAGGACTCCTGAGTGCAATCCTAGAACATTTGGAGCATGACTTGAATGCCATTAGTATGACAAAACCACCATCAGTCAATTATAAAAGGCAGATTTCCATAGAACAGATTTCCTGCAACAGTACTTTTTACACTTCTAAACAATTTCTGCCTTTACCAACTTGATTGGTGGATAAAAATACCAAACCAGTTTAAAAGCTGGCTGACTGTATGGCAAATCATAGTGATGGATAGTCTCATCAAGCCTTGGAGATCAATATTGGTCATTATGGGGAACCCTGTGTTACATCTACAGTGTTTCTTGGGTTCAAATCTCTTAGTATGGAATGCTTCTTAAGGAATCAGAGATTTCAGTTTGCTGTATTTGGACGGGAAAATATTTTTTATACATTGTGATACCTTAATTTATTTTCAGGATTTTATTGTTTGAAATCCAAGTACCATGAGATGGGGTGAGCTCCTTTTACTTGCCTTGGCTCCTGCCACCTAGCAGTTCAAAAAGGATGCAAATTAAAGTAGATAAATATATAGCACTTCGGTGGGAAGGTAACCATGTTCCTTGTGCCTCAGTATATATCATGGCAGCCACATGACCACAAAGCATCTTTGGACAATGCTGGCTCCCCCAGCTAGGAAATGGAAATGAGACCCATCTACATTTACATTTACATTTACATTTGATTTGATTTGTCAGTCGCTTACAAGATACAGATATAAGAGTAAATATAGTTTTGAATACATGAGATAGATACTTATAAGAAAAATAAAAAACAATAGGACAGGGACGGTAGGCACGATTGGTGCGCTTATGCACGCCCCCTTACAGGCCTACCTGTACCATCCTTATACTACCCCTACCATCCTCTAGAGACAGACACAACTGGACAGGGAAAATCTTTACTTTTATCTTTCACTTTGTATTGAATAGGATAGATCCTTTCAGAGTTTTGTTTGTGTTACAGAATTCATTTAAAAATCAGCTAATATACAGTAGTATATATTTGGAATTGTTTGATCCTTCAGGTTTGATTCAATGCCTTTAGAAATTATGTTCATACTTCATGATGGCATAATATTTCTGTTTCTTTACTCAAATAAAATATTTTGTATGACTAAACCATCTCTAATTTCCTCTGCTTACTTACACAGGAACTACCTCTTCAGACTTAGTCTACACAATGTTTCTCTTATTCAGGTATGTTCAGTCTTTTTCTGTCATCTACTTGTTCTGATTATAGAATTAAAAAGCTATATAACATGTTTTTATAAAAACCAATAAACTATATAATAACAGTTATTACGAATGTGAATTGATAGACTTACATAACTCCTGTTTTGAAAAAAATTAGTTGTGTTGCTTTGTTTTGTAATGTATTTTAAATGTAATGTTTTTGTCATTTACAGCCATGTGTATTTTACTTTGAGAAGGTAGAGCTAAAGTATGAAAAATGTTCTTGCCCTTTTCGAGCTCAACACTTTAGCTTTGGTCTGTTGACTCAAAGAGGGATAGATGGATGACAAGAAAGGACAACGTGTTAAAAGCATGGAGGGTTTTGTGATAGATAGCTAGTGCAAGGTTAACTAAAACAATGTAAATACTGTAAATCCTTAGCTTTCCTTAATGCAACGAAGGTAGCTTCCAAAGGAGGTCTTCTCTGTTCTCGTTCATCATTGCTTTGAGCTTTTGTTGGCCCTAGTATGAACACAAAATGCTGAGGAGTGAGTTTTGCTAAGTTCCTCAGCTGCTCAACCTGTAAACCTTTCAGAAGGAAATGCTGTTCACAGTATATGTCATTCCTGTTCTGCCAACAAGGCCATAACAAAGTGTACCAAGAATCAGTGGTCTGAAACTTTCCTAAAGTTTGCTCTGACTTTTTGTTAAAATGATCACTATAACAACTGCAAATAGAGCCGGGTCAGCGTTTCTGTTGTTTAAAGTCATGAAACTGTACGTGAGTTACAGCTGTGCATGTGACATATTCTATTGTTTGAGAATTATTGAGGTGATGTGCTTCAAGCAGGTAATCACAACTCGTATTCAAGCTTGTTGGATAGCTGTTGCAAAAGCAAGACAAAATCAGTATCAGTTTTGGGAGGTAATAGATTTGGTTGCTCTAATGAAGAGGAAAAGGAGGCTGAATTAGAACAAGATGAGAGGTGGTTTCTGAACATTGCAGTAAGATACAGAAGAAGGCAAAGCTACTCTATAATACCAGAAGAATACAATAGTGTTGTAGAAATTGAAATATTTATCTTTGGGGTTTTTTTGCTTACTTGAACTGATTCTTAAACAACGACACAGATTCCAGCAATGTTAATTAAGAATTTGCTGTCACAAATTCTGTCACATTTGCTGTGAATGGGTTGAGGAAGAGGAATAATGTGCTGTGTGTTCACATACATAAAAAAGTTAGTAGAGTTTCTTTAGCTGCTCACTTCAAAAGAATTACAAATCTACCATTGATTTAAAATGTTTTTCAAATAAGGGTATTCATTGAATAATTCAATCCTTAATGCAGGAAGATTTTTATTTATCTTTAGTTAAGAGATAGAAACAGTTCTTATATTTCTCTTGGTTACAATTATCAATAGCAGAGATACTTGCATGTATGTTCCTTGAAAGTTATATATATTACTAACAGATCTTCCTCATAACTCATTCAAAGAAAAGTGGGAGTTGCTATTGTCTAACTATAAACCTGAGTCTTGGAGATCTGGGATTTCTCTTAGCATAATTGAGGTCTCAAGTCATTCCATGTAGCCTTCCAACATTTTCTGTATAGCGTTCAATTTCTAACAATGAAGAATGGAAAGGTTTTAAGAACATGAACAGTCTTAACAATTGTATTTTATTTAATTTTATTAATTACATTTATAACCTGTCTTGTGTCTAGAATCTCCTGGCAATAAACATCTCATTTTCTTCCTCAGTTTATTTTTCTCATAGTACTTTGTTGGATTGAACTATCAAAATGGTATAACTAGTCCACCTGTTTCTTAAACTGACACAATTAGTCCTTTTTTCAATCTCAGATAACAAAACATCAACAACCCTCCAAACAGACTATTGTTTTATAGAAGTGCCTGAGAAATACCTGTTCCAAAATGGATCCTTATCTCACAAACAAGCAACAACAAATTGTGTAACCTTGGGATATTCCTAAATTACCCTCAGTTTAACAGCCATTGCTTTAAGCTAGGGGTGTCAAACTCAAGGCCTGGGGACTGGATCCAGCCCACAGGGTGCTTAGATCTGGTCCGCAGGGCTGCCCTGGAAATAGCAAAGAACCAGCCCATAGGGTCTCTCCGTGCAGTCCTCCTGAGCTCTGTTTTCATTGGTTCATAGAGATAATAATTGGGCCAAAGTTATCCAAGGAGCATCCATGACTGAAGGTGGGATTAAAATCCAAGTTTTCCCAGTTTTCATTCTAACCTTTAAACATTACAGCACTCTTGTACTTAGTTTAATATATTAAATCAGAACCAGTCTTTCTTTTGTGCCAGTGGCCCCCAACCTTTTAGGAACCAGGGACCGCTTCCGTGGAGAAAGATTTTTCTGTGGACTGGAGCGAGCATGGTTTTGTATGGTGCCTGCATTCCACAGATGGGGCTTCACTTGTTTGTGCTGTCTAGTGGTTGGCATGTCATGGATCGATGCTGGTCCACGGACTGCAAGCTGGGTCCCCCTTTTCTATGGTGCTTATTTTTTGGTGCTATATATAGTCTCCAGCATGGTACAGCATGGTCAAAGGGAGCCCTTGGCCAGAAAAATCTTATGGTCTTATATCTTGCTTTGAAGGGTGGAATTCAGCTTGATAAGATCATCTGTGATTCAAGATCCGTTTCATAATTCTTCAGGGGAAGAGATCCATGACTATCCAGTTGTTGTGGAACATAATGTCCATCAGTCTGAACCCTTGATAATTTTTTTCTGGGTGTAATAATAATAATAAAAGATCACAATGGCAATCACGTTCACAAATTACACTTGTGAAAGGGGGGGAGTTTTAATCAAAAGGTTGGAGCTATTATCTTTTTGTTTTGGTTTGGTTTTTAATTTAAACTATCATCCTACCTGGATTCCAAAGTTCATTATATGTGGTTGAGGTAGATTTTGGCCCCAGGAAATCATTTAAGTCTTACAACATTGCTTGAAGCTCTATTTCTCTACAACTAGTGAAGAGTATTAAAAGAAAGCAGATGAACTTCGCTTAAAAAAATCTTGTTTTATTAAAGGTTCTTGTTAAATTAAAGGGCATTTTATAAAAAAAATACCATATGATTTAAAATACAGTTGGATTGAGGCTTCTATTTTTTCTGCTAGAATATCCTAGTTTTTCTTGGGTGTTCAAAAAAAGCCTTGTTATCAGGGCACTTCCAACACTAAGTCGAGGTTTCGTTTGTTCTCTCTCTTTATTTTTCTCTCTCTCTTCTGAAAAAAAAAAAAACTTAAAGAGAAATAAAGCAGTTTCAAGCGCACAGCTGTCAAAGTAAGTATTTTGAAATATAGCTGCTATCTATCAGAAACGATGTTAAAGCTAGGCCTGAGAGATCCTCTTTTTCTCCTTTAATCAGAAAGCTAACATTTTCTGCTATTTAGCATATGATAGTCATTCATCATACTTGCTGTAGTTATTTATCCGCTGTGTCACTGGGGTGGGGTGGGGGGAAAACTTCATACCTTTGAACAAAGAAGCAGTGTTATTTGCCACAGAATGTTCCTTTCTTTGTTCTAGACAACAGTCAGGACTGCGGTTGCTGTGGAATTTCCAGAGCTGCAGTTACATTCTGTGATGTGGGTGTTAATTTTTTATCTCATGAAAATGTCACTGCGAAACGTATTTGCTTTTTTATTTTTTTTAATCATAGGATATCTCTGACTTTAGCTCCTACTCTTCCATATTGATGGGAATATACCAGTGGTGGGATTCAAATTTTTTTTACTACCAGTTCTGTGAGCGTGGCTTGGTGGGCATGGTGTGACTTGGTGGGTGTGGCAGGGGAAGGATACTGTAAAATCCCTATTCCCTCTCCACTCCAGGGAAAGGATACTGCAAAGTCCCCATGTCCTCCCCACCCCACTAACCTGCTTTCCGGCTGCTTTTTCCTGTGCAGGGCAACAAAAGAAGACCCAGCCAATCAGCTGGGATTCAGGAGGCAGAGAATAGATGGGGGCGGAGCCAGTCAGAGTTGGTATTTGCCGGTTCTCTGAATTACTCAAAATTTCCGCTATCAGTTCTCCTGAACTGGTCAGAACCTGCTGAATATCACTTCTGGAATATATCATACATCTCAAATTCCTAACAGAAAATGAAACACATCCTGCACACTTTTCTCAATGTACTGAAGCTTTTAGGGGGTTCAACTCTAATCCTCTGAATTCGTACAAAAAGGCTTTTTACTGTAGGCTCCACAATTAAGAGGTTAGTGGAAAAAGTGCTTTGAAAACAACATCCTCCTAGCATGTTTTTTAAATGATAAAATTAGAATTGACTGAGTAAAGTGTGTTTTTAATGTGTATAAAACTGAGCTAGCGAGACCTCAAATTGGTAGTCCAGAGTGATACATGTAAAGAGAGGTTTCCTGGTACATAATGATGTTCTTTCCTTCTGTACATCAGCCCACATCCTCTTAGTTCTTGATGATCACCTATTGATGGGAGGGGCTGAAGCATGGGTGGGTACAATCTACTCTGTCTCTCTTTGACATCTTTTCTTTTTTTTTTCCTTCTGACATCCTCTTCTCTCTCTTTTTTTCCCCTTTCTTTCTCATCCCCATACATGCTGAGGAAAGGATCGATCACTCCTGCCAAAGTTCCTTGCAAAAGGATTTTGAAATTAGGCTGAGAAATAGTAAGTCTGATTGATTTCAGAAAGGTTCGCTCTCTTGTAAATGTGCTCGGGATACAGCAGCCAAGTGATTGTATGAAAAAGATGGAGCTTCTTGAAGGTGCTGTAGACAAATACTGCATTCATACCACATTCATCTCTGTGCATGTTTCTTCATTCACTAACTCACTCACTCACTCGCTTCATTCACTCGCTCCATTCATTCGTTCATTAAATTTATATAGGTGCTGAATTAAAATGCAACTCTGGGTACCTAGCAATAAATACAACAAATTTCATAATGATGGAAAATAAACATGCTTATATGCCTATCTGGTCATGCCTATATGACCAAAATTCCACAAAAAAACAATTGACGCAATAAAATGCATTCTTGGAGACCCTTTGGGGATTGAATCTGAAGCACACTGTCCAGCCTACTCAGGAATACGACCTTAGGAGGAGAAAGGAATATTTAGTATGCTTAGCACGTTGAATTGTTTAAAAAAGTAATAAAGGCAAGTAAATATAAACAAACTTTGCAAGGCTAAACTTTGCATAGTAAGAGTATATTAAATTTCTTAATATGGAAACCTCGTAATAACAATGCTCTTGACAATAGATCACACAGCGTATTTGCTAAGGTTCCAAAAGCAAATATATTCATGGTGTGGGCAGCTGGTAGACCCCAAATTTCTTTTTTACAACCCACAGAATTCCTTTTGAATGTTGATTTCATATCATACTAAGTTGAAAGCTGTCATGCAAACTAAAACTAAGCTTTATGAAATAATAAATAAAAACTTTGTGGTCCCTTATCCTCTTTAAAAACTCATACTTTGTTCATGTGCCCCATCAAGTTTGCATCAATTCTTTGTCAACTTTGGCCACTGACATCTAATAATATGGTGGTCTACACTAGTTTAGAAGCATTGTCTATTGTTACTGTTTGCCTTGCTTTGGTTTTAAATCTGTTTTGGTTTAATTCAGTGACTATGGGTGTTTATTAAAATACAGTCAAGAAGCGACCCCAAATATCACCCTGAATTTTTCTCTCCAGCTAGTTTTCTTGTAACTTTCAGGGTACATTTTACCACTTCCCAAGCAAACCTGACAGTCCTAATACCAGATAGACAAGCAAATTGTCATATTGCCTAGGGAAAGAGAGTGGAACTCAGCTTCTGGGGTGGGGTGGGGATTGGGTTTGGGGATAATTGGGAAGGTCAATCAGTAGAAAACAGTACCTGTGTTTCAAAGCTTTTGTTATCAAAAACCAAAGAGTGATTAATGGCACAGCTAATTTGGCTTCAACTACACATTCACAACTAATTTGGCTTCATCTACACATAATTTGGCTTCATCTACACATTTTCTTCAGAAAAGAATGATATTCTGAATATAAGCAATTACCTGAGATATAGCCACCCTTCTTTCTGTCACAGTGAGTGATGATGCAAAATTCCTTATCTAGAACACATATTTCTGTTTTTCCCCTTTGTCAATTATTTATTTATTTTCCCTGCTTCATTGTATTTCCTCATCGTATCTTGAATTTTGTACAAGCAAATCTTCACCCAAAGTCACTCTTCCATTATCAGTAAAAGAATTGTATCAGAGTCACTTCGAGAGAAAGACAGTATCTCAACTTGATAAATAAAATATAATAAGTAAAGCATTCCGTGTTTTCCCTATATTATCAGAGGAGCGTATTTGAATGGCTTAATGCTGAAGGTCACATATTTTGGTGATGTCCTACATAAATGATTGTGTTATTTTCTCTGCTTCCACTAACAGAAGGCAAATGATTCTGAGCTACACTGCTTTCTAAACCATTTTTGTGCCCTCTGCCATCTACTATCATTACCCCACCCAGACTATGGAAAAGAGACACCAAATCTCTGTGCTTAGCTTAAGAATCAGGTAGAAATTACAAGAGTCAGAAAATCTGATTTATCCTATTTTCTTGTAAAACCTCTTTTGACTCTTGGGGAATTCCAGTATGTGTCCACTTAATTTTCTTGGCAATAATACAGAAGCTGTTCACTTTTTTCCTTCTTCCAGGATATTTCTTTGACTTTCTTGGGAGTTCCTGCTGGACTTACCCTGTTGGACCTTTGAAATCAGCCAGATGTATACAGTACCTAGTTGTGTATTAGAAATGAGAGTGATGATAAACTTGCTAGATACTACAGATTTCCGTTACATTTTTTTCATGATGTGAGGGGACTAAATCATTTAAAGGGCTTACTCATTCCTTCCACATTTTACAGACTATTTTTATTTGGTGAGCAAAAGGATTAGCTCGACTTTGTCAAAAGGATTTGTTTGAATCAATGCTAAAAGGCAATTATGAGATACATGGATTTGGATCCTTAGAGCTTTGTGGCGTCAGTAAGCCTCATTTATCTTATCCCGGTGGGACCTGAACTTGCACAAATGCACATCTGAAGTGCCAACAGCATGGCCACACAAATCCATTACTTAGCATTATTAAACATTTTCTTCTGTCTAGGTCCTCACCATCCACTGACTTGAAATGGTTATGTCTACTGTTAATTTCATTTAAATAACACTGAAAATGTCATAGACTGTCCTTATTCGTCCAAAGCCTATTTTGTTCCCTGGAGATTTTGCTCAGTCTTTTAAAAAAAACAAAACGCTAAGAGGTATCTATCCAATGTCAAATTCTAGTTATACAAGGTTATACAGCTTACTAGATAGGAAAATGTGACATATATAAATAAACTCAAATTCAACTAAATCTGAGAATCTAAAATGTTACCATTTGTGAATCATTTTCCTTTTGCCACAGTTGAGATTTTAAAAACATTATTCATTTGTTAAATTAAGCTAACACGAGACTTGCCCTTTAGTGACTCTGTAGTATACAGTTGGCCTTATTGAGCAGTTAGTTAACAATACATTCTGCACTAAATAGTAACCAGAAATGTAAGACAGAATTGAGCTAAAATCCCTCAGTACTGTTTCAAAGAATTAGTCTTCCATCTTTACCACATTTCATTTCAGCATGACCTTTAAAGCTATATGTTATATGTATCTTGTTGGAAATACAGTGTGAAATTACAGCAATCTGATCTTGCTGTTTTGCAAAAATACACTTCTCAAAACTAAAATGAAATGAATCCTTAGCTTGTTAGACACTTACAACTCAATGTTTGTTAGAATAGAATAGAATTGACCAAGTGTGATTGGACACACAAGGAATTTGTCTTGGTGCAAATGCTCTCACCAAGAGTCAAGAATCACAAGGTACAACACTTAATGATAGTCATAGGGTACAATCAGCAATCAAATCATACTAGGAAACAGTCAATATAAATCGTAAGGATACAAGCGACAAAGTTAAAGTCATACAGTCACAAGAGGGAGGGGATGGGTGATAAGGAGTGATGAGAAGATTAATAGTAATAGTAGTGCAGACTTTGTAAATAGTTGAACAGTGTTGAGGGAATTATTTGTTTAGCAGAGTGATGGCTTTCGGGGGAAAACTGTTCCTGTGTCTAGTTGTTCTGGTGTGCACTGCTCTATAGCATCGTTTTGAGGGAAGGAGTTGAAACAGTTTATATCTGGGATGTGAGGGGTCTGTAAATATTTTCACAGCCCTCTTTTTGACTCGTGAAGTATACAGGTCCTCGATTGAAAGCAGGTTGGTAGTAGTTGTTTTTTCTGCAGTCCTAATTATCCTCTGAAGTCTGTGTCTGTCCTGTTGGGTTGCAGAACCAAACCAGACAGTTATAGAGGTGCAGATGATAAGACTCAATAATTCCTCTGTAGAGCTGTATCAGCAGCTCCTTGGGCAGTTTGAGCTTTCTGAGTTGGCGCAGAAAGAACATTCTTTGTTGTGCTTTTTTGATGACGTTTTTGATGTTAGGTGTCAATGTAGGTCATGTGATTTGAAGGTCTCTACTGTTGATACTGTGGTGTCTAGTATTGTAAGAGGCGGTAGTATGGGAGGATTTCTTCTATAGTCTACCACCATTTCTATGGTTTTGAGTGTGTTCAGTTCCAGATTGTTCCGGTTACACTACAAGGCAAGTTGTACAATCTCCTGTCTGTATGTGGACTTGTTGTTATCTCGAATGAGACCAATCACTGTTGTGTCATCTGCAAACTTCAGTATTTTAACAGATGGATCGTTTGAGATGCAGTCATTGGTATATAGGGAGAAAAGAAGTGGAGAAAGCACACAGCCTTGTTCTCTGTGTTTGTATTTTTGTGTACATACACCCCCATTAAGGTTTTACCAAAATTAACTCTTAACACAGCTACATTCTTATTTTAGTTGCACTAAGATAAGTTTTATGTATACAACCAATTTACCATATAACGCAGAATAATAACAGCCTTTTAAATAATACTCCACACTTTTCATTCCAGTCATAGACAATATTTAACTTGTGGATAGAAAAACAGAAACTAAGTAAAATGAGCAGATTAAAGTTCCAGTTGTGTATTAGAAATAATGTGTATTTTGTTTCTTTGTCAATTGATCAGGTAAAAGGCTTACCGTCAATCATTTAATAGATATTTAATAATAAACTTCCTTTTTTAACATCCAGAACTTCTCTATTTATTAGCTGCAATAACTTGTGTAATATTATTGCAGAGCTACATAATATATTTTGTTTTATAAGCTGTTTTTCCAAAGAAGCTGGGTGATTCAGTGTATATTATATAAATGTATTTCATAGTACTTCATGCAGAAGAAAGTCTCATTGAAATCACTGGGTCTTACTACAATGAAATATATAGGATTGTTATCATAGCTTGTAATAAACCAATGGTTCTTTAAAGTTTGTCTCTTAAGCTCATGAGTTTCCAGCATGAAAATAATAACAATTTATTTTTCTTTTTTTTTTAAGAAAGAGGACATATATATATATTTACTGGTGTACTTTTACTATGGACAGTTGGCTTAGTTAACCTTGTTAAGTGAAAATGGTGAAAGAAATGAGAGACTCAGTCCATTAGGGATTGGCATTAATTTCCATTTGTTCAGATCTAGGCACAAAATCTTACTCAAACCTTTTGGTTTGAAGAATCTCATATCTTTGCAAGGTATAAAACAAATTACAATGTCTCCTTTAATAATTATTGTCAAGTGACTACCTCATTTTGCAAGCATGTACTCAAAAATGTAGCATGAAGGTTCTCAGCAGATTGAATGATCAAGTGGGTTTTTAATATTATATAATTAATTCAACCAGTTAGTGTTGTGTTACCATTGTTTGCATATTAAAATAAGGCATATCGGGTAATACTTTCTAATTTGAAATAACTAACCAACAAATGTTGTGCAAGATAAGTTTTTGTAGCCTATAGTTATGATATCTAGTTGTGTTGCTTATTTATCCTTATAACTACATGAAAAGTGTGTGTGTGTGTGTGTGAAGTAGATGGTAATCTAGTATAACTATATGGGATAGTATTCATTATAAAATAGTCATAGTAGCATTACTGAAACCATTACCAGTGGAAGAAAAAGCCATCTCTTTGTTCGTTCCCCTAATTAATAGCATCAAGCTTCCCATTGT
Source organism: Pseudonaja textilis (assembly GCF_049901715.1). NCBI lineage: Eukaryota > Metazoa > Chordata > Lepidosauria > Squamata > Elapidae > Pseudonaja > Pseudonaja textilis. The sequence goes on from NC_141990.1 coordinate 213,948,780, forward strand.
AGCTCCACAGATCCATGCTGTTATTTTGCTTGAAATTCCTTATTAGGAGATATGAGAAATGTTCCTCTTAAGAGATTCTGAAAGTTGCCCTTTCTAATGACAAATATGTATCTGTTAATTAATTTGCACCCAGATGGAACTGTTTGCCCTTTGTTTCCCTATATGGGACAGTGTGAATATGACACAGTTATTATCCATTGTTATTTGTGAATCTTCGCTGTACTTATTCTTCAATTAGGAGTTAGTTAAGATGTATGGCATTTGGCAGGCAAGATGATTTTTAATACACAAGACAAATAAGTGCTACATACACCCAATCCCATTTCCGTACATAACTTGGCCAGCCACACTGGCTCCAGGGGAATAGACATTTCAACTTAATATCATATATTATTCAAGTCACTCATATAGCCTAGATCCTACACCTCATTCACACTCTGCTACCCACCTAGAAGGTAAAGAAAAGGGTAGCAAATCATGTCCCCATTACAACAAGCAAGGTCATGTTCTTCCTGTCATTCTGTAGGTGGATATTGTTGACTAGGGCCACAAATCTTGGGTGAAGGATTGATTAAAATGCCAAGAGAAAAAACAGTTTAAGATTATTTTAAAGGTGTCCATGTTTTTGAAACTCAGGTTCTTCTATCTAAGCTTTCCTATCCTTGCCCATAGTTTTTAAATGATGTCTTGTAGTTTGATGGCAGAGAGGGGGAGGGAGGGAGAGAGAGAGAGAGAGAGAGAGAGAAACAGTTTCAGTAGTTACATTTTTTCATAATTTTTATGAAAAAAAATCATAATTCTGGAAAAACTCAGTTTACCTATTTCTTTGAAATATAATTTATTTATTTGCTTTTAGCTTAAATCTATTCTTGTGCTCATTCAACAAAGCATAACTAAAACTGACTATGGCTCAATGCAATTTGGATTGACCCTAAGCATAATAGATCTTTTTGCCTTTTTTCTTTGGATCTGTGGGCAAGTAGCAATTTGGGAAATAATAATATGCCACCTTTTCGAATGGAAAGCCAGTGGGAATATTAGATTTCTTCTGCAGGTGAGAAGAGCTTAGTTTGTGGCTTCTCCAAAGAATATAACAAAGTTGGAAGGGACCTTGGAGGTCTTCTAGTCCAGGGGTCTCCAACCTCGGCAACTTTAAGACTTGTGGACTTCAATTCCCAGGTTTCCTCAGCCAGCTGAGGAATTCTGGGAGTTGAAGTCCACAAGTCTTAAAGTTGCCAAGGTTGGAGACCTCTGTTTCTAGTCCAACTTCCTACTCAACCAGGAGACCATTCTGGATCGATGGCTATCTAGTCTCTTCTTAAAAACCTCCAGTGATGGTGAACTCACAACATCTGAAGTCAACCTGTTGCATTTATTAATTGTTTTTGCTGTTAGTTCCAGGTTGGATCTCTCTTTGATAAGTTTCCATCCATTACTTCTTAGATGCTTTGTTCCCCTCTTCTTTGTGACAGCCCCTTAAATATTGGAACATGCTATCATGTCACCCCCTAGTAATCTGCTTTATATTCCCACATATTCTCGAAGTCAGTTTAAGAAGAAAAGTACAGGAACGGTCGAAGATATTCATATGAACTTCATGGCTGAGTAGAGTTTTTTTCCTAGGTCTGCATTCCCATCAGTTGCCTTCTGTATATCAGTTGAGTATATCAGTTGATGACTCTGGCCCAGGTAGTTCAACTCTATGGAAGGCATGATTAGAGTTTTATCTGTGCTGAATTGTAAAGGAATTGTTGCTGCAGTAAAGTGCTCTCCTTTAAAACTAGTGATTCTTCCATAGTTATAGAATAAAAATAGGCACATATTCCATTGGATTCAGAGGAACCTTTGTAAATCCAAAGAACTACCCAGTTGAGTAAAATATTTGCAATGTATGAAGGATGAGGAAAATGTGAATCTTCCAATCTTTAATTATGGTTGCATGTGGCTTTACTGAGCATAACTTTTCCAAACAATTTTATCACATTTTACAAAGCATACACTTCAAACTATAAATTAGCAATTAGGAGAAATAATAAACAGCAAAAAAAGACTGGGGACAGAAGCATGAAAAGTATAAAGAAAACAAAAGGAAAACATAAATTTATACAAAGAATAAATTTTGACTTCTTCTTCCAAGGTTATAATGGATGCCTATGTTTGATTCTTAGTTTAAAACTATAATAAAGTGCCCATTTCCTCCCCTTCCCAAAGGAAAGGGGAAGTAAATTTAAAAATATTTTCCCTTTTTAAAATGTTAACAATCTTCAAATCCATTAAGTCAAAAACTGATTTTTCTCCACCTTCTGCAAAAAATCCAGAAAAAGACTTTTGTCTCATGCTGCTTTTCAATAGGCAACTGAACTGTTGTTTTTTTCTGGAGGTAGAAAAAGAAATCATTTTGCTTCTCATTCAAAGTTTCTTCTTCCTCCTCAGAGAAAAAAAGAGTTTGATTGCTTATTGAAAAATCAGCATGAGACAACTATGGCCTGAATGACTGAGAATCTCCTCAGACTTCCAATTATAGATGAATTTCTTAAGTGATTTTTCTCTCGTGAGACTGTTAGCTTGGCCATCGTTGCTAGTTCTGCCATCTTTATTAACCACAATAGAGGAATTAGCTTTACTGAATATAACTATGGATAATGTGTCAGAGATACATGTTTTATGAGATACCTGAGAGGATGAAGTGCTGGCAGAACAGGAGGAAAATAAAGCCCAGCTAAAGGAGCTAGGAGATTTTTTGAAATTTTCTAAAATTGTGATATCTTAATAAAAAATTATTTTGTGAAAGGAGTTGCAGAAGATCCTGAGCAGTGATTCATAGATGTACCAACTAGGATAACTTATCTATGTACATAAAGAGGCCTAAATCTGCTCTAAGAGAGATGAGTATTCCATTTACTTTTCTGCTTGTCTTCTTTTTCTGTAGAACCATTAACAGTTTTCTATTAATGTCTTTTGAAGTGGGCAGCTATAATAAACACTAATCAAGTCTATTTTTATAAAAATATATTGGTTTGAATCTATAATTTTCAAGTCTATCAACAAGTAAGTTTGGCATTACTTCTGTTGATTAAGGAGCTATAATATAGGAAACTATCCTCCCCCATACGTATTTGTTTCCAATTATATGTAGCAAGATGTCCCTGGGAAGTATGTAGAGAATATTAGAAACAGGTTTTGCGCAGAATAACTACTCTGCTTCTTGATGTGAACATTTTATATACTGTAATTATCACATAAGAGCATTATTCAGATTGTGCAGAACAGAATGGGCCAGTCCTGAAACAGACCAATCCAGGTGTTCAAGGGTAGGTTTACCTATTTTTAGAAGGTTTTTTTGGGGGAAGGGGTTGGTCACATTCAACTGCATTGAGGAAAAAAAGACCAAAATATTTGGCAATATAAGACTTATGAAACAGCCTTGACATTACTGTTTCTTATCAAGAGAAGAAATAAGTACATTCCTTTCCTATTATTGGGAAGGAGACTAGTTTGGTATTTGTCCATGATAGTTTTCAAAGAGAAGTGGGTTATACTGTAAATTGGCTTACACTTGCCCTAGCCTATATTTAACAGATTGCAAACTAAATTTGTGTGAAGTGTCTGATGTATCACAGAAGAATGTACTGCTACTCTGTATGTACTGCTACTCTGCTACTCTGTATGTCATATGGAAATGAATCAGGTCAAGGAGTGTAGCAAATTTGATTCCCAAAAGCACAATCAAGGAAAGATGGCATATTAATCAATCCTCACAAAGCAACACAAATTGTTGAATGTCACACATCTTAACCTTTTAAATTATGAGAAAATACTCCACAAATAACCTTTTAATTTTTTTATAGTTTCAGGGGATTTGGTTTGTTCCAGAAAGCATTTTCACCCGCTAAGAAACTAAAATACTTGTGATGTTGGACAAAAGAATTCCCTTTGTTTCTTTACCCATTCCAGAAATTAGGTTGTTTGTAAATTTGAGGTTGTAAATGGAAGTAAAAAGTTTAAAACACAAGCAGGATAAAACAATAGGATCAGCTATGCCAGGAATGAATTGTGGGTGTTAGAGCAAAATATCATACTGACTGGATTTTTTGTATATTAAGTTTTCCATTTGAAATAATTTTCTAAGGGACATTAAAATATAGAATAAAGTTTACTAATAATAGAGTTCATTAAGTGATATAGTGCAAGGGGATCAGAAATATGTCTTTTAAGAAGGCATTAATCATTAAACACTTAAGCAAGGATAAAATAGCCAAGATTCTCAACAATTATGCAATATCTACTGTATGTAGCAGCACCATATCTGTGAAATATGAATTTTGCATATGATTGAGTATCATAACATGTTTATATCCAGGATGAGGAAGTTTTTATGCCGTTGTGAAGATTTTATGCTATATGCTAATCAGAAGAGAACAATGAAAAGAGTGGTTTAGTTTGCTTCTTTCATTTTTATCCATTAAGAATTTCATGATTTGCAAGGGAATACCATTATATCTTCTGTTCAAAAGAGCTTGGGGTTGATATTAAGACAAATTTAATACAAGTGTTTTTCTGTATTTTGGGATTAATAATGATATTGCATAGTTGCATAATTATATTGCCCTCTTACAAAATCATAGGAGTCCAAATTGTAAGAGAGAACCTTATATTTTCCAGGAAGTTCTCCTAGTAATTTCTCTACGCATTTTCACATTTCACGTAATCAATCAGAAATGTCCTTCAAGTATCTCAACCCAAAGCCAAGCTTTCATTTCTACTGGCACCAAACCAATTTCTATTTTGAATGCGATAGGCACTAAGTATGTCCATTTTTATGCCCAGAAAATATATTCAAAATTCTAGTTTACAATATACTCAAATATAGTCACAACAGAATAAAAAGTAAGATGGCAGAATTAAATTTTTAATCAGAATTCTGCTTTTAAAAAAATAATTGGGCAGAATTCAATCATATCCGTGCAATGTAGTACATGCTTCCATGGCAAGCAAAATTACAGGTTTTTTTTTTTTTTAAGGATTACGTGGAATAGACTTAAGATGCATCTTCTCATTACTGAACCTGCAGCATAATACCGTTATTGTGTGTGGGGAACAAGGGCCCTCATGAAGATTCTGATTCGTAACTCTCAGCACTTGTGATCGTTGGTTGTAGTTCAACAGCACACCTGGAAGACCACAGTTGCCCTATTCCAGAGCTACTGGGATTTGTAATAGGGCAAAGAGAAATGTGGAGCAGATGCTCATGAACAGATTCAGCATTGCTCATCTTGCAGAGCAACTTCTAAATTGACTTACTTAGAACAGAAAGGAATAGTCTGTTTGGGATTTCAGAAACAATAATCTAAAAGCTAAATAATCACTCCTAACTTATCCAGATTTTATTCATTGTTTCCTATCACAATCAAAATACAATGTTGTTTTATTCCTTTAACTTTTGACTAAGTATATATAATTGCGACACGTGAAGCAAGTTACGTACAATGACAGCCTCTCCTGGGCACATAAATGTTTTATTTCTGATTCATTAGCAATTATTTTAGAAAAATATAACTTTTACAATTGACACATCAGTACCAATAGAAGTCTAATAGAATAGGTGATATGACACCCCCCCAAAATATAGCATACTTCACTTAAGCCTCCAAGGAAAGATTGGGCTCAAAACGAGGTCCAGGCAGAAGAAGAACATCATAGCTTCAAAATCTAAGACTGGTTTGGACAAACTCAACAGCACTTTTTCATGCGGTTGTTGATCACCAACATGATGATCATCAATATGATCGCCAACATCCGATGATGGATATGGCACAAGAAGAAGAAGGAGACCAATAGAAGATAATCCTTGTAGCTCAGGGTTGAACTGTGGGATCCTTGGTGCTATCTGAGCATGGTTGTTTTGCAGACTTTTCATTACCAAACTAGATAACTCATCAGTGCTGGTAGAGAGTGAGTTTTGCTCTTACTCTGTGTACTACTCTCATGCCCTATCAGTGCTCTCTTGCCCTATCAGTGTTGGTGGAAATGATTTTGGTGGTTCCTCGATTGGACACATTGCATATCAGTCTTAAGTGACCAGTCATATGTTGAGGAATACCTATATTTTTGCTCTTTTAGTTTTGCTGAGTTTCTTACAATAGACTTAGACTCAACAAAACAACCTGTTTTGAGCACATCGTTTCTTTTTAGATACAGCAATTTTGCTATAGAAGTATCATTTAATTAAGATCTTATATTATTGAAAAGAAAAATGTTAATGTTATTTCAAATCATGATGTTAGGCCAGTCACTCTCTCAACACAACCAATCTCACAGGTTTGTGATTGTGGAGAAAATAAGGAAAGAATAATATGAATGCTTGTCACCTTAAGTTATTTATAAAAATAAAAATTGTGATAGATAGATAGATAGATTGATTCATAATTGCCTTTGCATCCTCTTAAAGGAATGCTACTTATGTCATAGAATAGAATATTTCTGCCTGTTAGAACTGATAGATATTGCTAAGGAAAATTAAAACATGGTAATTTTCTGCATAATCTGAAGAAAGTGATTATGTAAGTCTGTACTGATAAAAATTACATGAATCATGAATCTAGACCAGGGGTCTTCAAACTTGACAGCTTTAAGACTTGTGGACTACAACTCCCAGAATTCTTCTTCCAGTCATGTTAGCTCGGGAATTCTGGGAGTTGAAGTCCACAAGTCTTAAACTTGCCAAGTTTGAAGACCCTTGATCTAGACTAAAGAAGGCTGAATTTAGTTCAACGGTCCATAAAGATTTTTATACATATTAATTGGAGACCTTCATTTTGCGTGGTTTAGAAGGAAGTTGTAAATTTAAGTTATAATTCATATATCTTCAGTTACTATCAAAAAATAATATTTGAATGATTTGTTTGCTATCCCTCAAGAAAGTCACTGAATGTAGCACTGATTTATTATTTGTTCAGTATAATATGTATTCAATTTGTTTATGCACTGAGAACTTACATTAGGTTTTTCTTCCCTCGGGCATGGCTGTTTTCAGTTCCAGATGGTTATGATTTTCTAAATTATTTCTGAAAAGCTGTAAGGTATATGAGACAATAATAATAGATATTAGAAGAACATTTTGTTTCATTTCAAATGTATTGTGCCAATGTTAATTTATTTGCTTCATAGATTCATAATACACAATTGAAAGGTACTGTTTAGGTTATAAAACCCAGCTTCTTTCTTAGATACTCCAGCTATCCCCTAAGTCAGGCTTCTTCAGACATGATATTCTTCTGATTAAAATCGGAATTCCGATTTTTGGGGGAATCGCCCCCACTTCCCCCCCTTCTTCTCCTCCTTCCCCTCCCCTCGGAGGCCCCCTGAGTCAGGAGTGGCTACCGCCAGCGTGGCTCCAGTCCCGCGTTGCCTCGGGAAGGGAAAGGCAAAAAGGAAGAGCCGCGGCGGTGCTTTGCAATGGCAGCAGCAGCACCGGAGGCTCGGGGCAGCGGCTCCCGGGTTTGCCTTTTCCTTCCCGAGGCAACGCAGGATTGGAGCCATGCAGAGCCGCACCGGTGGTAGCAACTCCTGATAGCTCCAGCCGGACACCTGAGCGGAGCCCGGGCGGTGCAAGCGGAGGCCGCTGAGCGGCAGGAAAAGGGAGCTGGGCAGCCACGGACCAGCCGTCTCTCCGTGCAACACGCCACTGCCCGGCCCTGGCAAGGGAAAGCAGCGGGCACTCCCCAGGTGGCGGCCTCAGCCCCACCACCTGGGAAGTGGCTGCCCAGCTCTGGAGCTGATTCACACATGACCGGCTGGAAAGGAAGGGTGTGTAGCGTTGGTGTTGTGTGTGCGATTTCTTGGCGCATGGCACGGGGTCTCTTTTGGCCGGCCCTGATTTTTTTTTCAGAGGGGAATATCATGCCTGGGCTTCTTAAACTTTGCGGTATTGTAACCCTCTAAAATGACAGGCGAATGTCTATGGTGGTCTTCATGAACACAACTAAAATGTTTATTATGATTAGGACTGAGTCAGAAATAAATACTGACCAAACAGTAGTATGTAAGCTTCATTCTAGTTTCTAGGATGTGCAATACCCTCATATTGGCCATCTTGGACTTTTCTCTTCCACCGCAACCATCCAATTTTTTTTCCATTTTGAAAGGCTAAACATTTAAAGTTGCACATTAAAAATACTCTTTTCACTGAGACATATCATCTCTATAGATACTCCAATAATTTCAGATATAGTACTACATATCACATCAGAAGTTGCCACTCTGTGGGCAGCCATTTTCAGGTAGGCTTGTTTTATAGCTAGACCCATTTACAGTGAAACCTTGGTACTCATTAATTGGTTCCAGGAGGTGTGAACATTGAAAACTTCTAGTTTGTGAATTGAGTACCAAACAAACAGTGAGTACCGGGATAAAATTTCCACATCAAAATGTATTGAGTACCAAATTTTACCAGTTTCAAAACACTTGAGTACCAAGAGTACTCAAAACTCACTTGACTTTATTCCTTGCTCTGCTTGCAGAAGCACGCATTGACCTTGCCAAGGTAAACCAAAATGAATGAAACTTCTCTGCACAGGTGTTACAAGCTTTAGATAAAAATTAGACCTTCCTCCCCACAGTTGCATCTGATCTTCTTGGAAACTCACAATTCACAGCATAAGAACTCTTGCACCAAGTTATTGGTTTCTTGGTTGAACTGTTCTGACTGTTAGGAAGTTTTCCTTAATGTTAAGAAATTATTGAACAATTCTGTAGCAGACATCTATTGCTTCTCGCTCTGCGCCAATCTTTTGTTTTCAAATCTAAATATACTTCTCTTTTCTTACAGCATTTGGTTCTCATCTATTTCTTTTGCATTTTCCTGTACTTATTTCAGCCTCTTAGAGTCATCCTTAAAATAGTCAGAATTGGATATTGTATTTGAAATGAAATTTAAACTCACACCTATTAAGGGTGCTTAAGGGAGCAATTTTGGTCATGTTATTGAAAGCCTGAATTCTTGAGGACACATATTTTTAATTTACATTGAGTGCAAATGAAAGCCGAATATACTTTTGAACATTTCTTTCCTACAGCTGCATGTCCTTTCTAGATGATAATATATTTTACATATGCTCAATACTCACCTACTGTAGGTGTTCACAGAAAGCACAACTAATGCAACAAAATTAGTTCCAAAATTTTAATGCCTGATCTCTGTGGATGTGCAAAATTTTCATCCTCCTCCATACATGCAGTTAGGAATTTTAATTCAATCTTAGTTTCCATATGATTTGGAGTAAATATTTTGCACCACAGTTTTCCAATAATCATTTATCTACTGCAAGGTCTACCATACATACCCACAGGTGAAGATAAAGCTCATGATTGCAGCAATTAAATCCTGAATAATTTAAATGTCATTATTTTCGTTATTAGTTACTCTGTTGAATAAAAGCCTTTAGAAGTGTTTATAATATCTTGGAAAGATTGTGTTTTATACATAAAAATTATACGTAAGCAAAAACAATCCTTCACCAGGCACTCCTTTCTGTCAGAAGATTTCAGAGTTCTGCTGTAAATTCTCAAATGTCATGCTGACCCCTGCCTGCTAGGGATTTTGGCAGGCCCCAGATATCCTATTTATGTCCTTTTTGGGGGATCCAACTTAGAGCAATAGGAATCTTGTCTCTGAATACTTTGAATTAATATGATTAATTTAATGAAATCCTGCCAACTGAAGGAAGTATTTTCAGCTGGGTCCTCCCTATCTGTCAGTTGCCTGAAATTCAGTCCACATAACAGAAGGTTGTTCTAAGGGATGTGTCAGAAATAGCTCAACATCTAAAATGAGTCAGTAGTGAGAAATGAACACCTTTGAAAGACTAATCTAGTGGAAGATGGATATTTACGTTTTGAATGAAATGTTGGAAACTATGCTTTGTTGTAGCTCACTGATAGAGATAAAAATTACATCCCCCAAAATTTATGTTTACAGTTCAATGTGTGGAAAAGGAAGCCATAAAGAAGAGCAGAAACTTTGCCAGTCTCCTGTGTTCAGTTGCTGTCATATTACTCCACCTCCTGTCCTCCCTCACACATACATAACTCATTACAAGCTGATGATGCTGGCAACCAGTATTCTGAATTTCCTAACTCAAACAAGCATAGAATTAACGTGCCCTGTTAAGCTTAAGCTTTTTGTATGCATTTACTGTGGATTGACTGAAAAGAAGAATGTGTGACCTAAGAAGCCCGCTGTAGGAGTGTTCCAAAATTCATACAATATGTTTTATTCCTCCCATTTGGCTGAGCATGTTACAAAAAACACATAGGATTAGGCAGAAACATGAATACATTTATCCACCAATTCAGATTCTTAGGGAAAGAGAGAACAGTCTTCTTCCAAACTTTGTTAAAGCCTACTAATATGTGTGGAAATGCATATTTAACAAAGGAAGAATGGGTTACCTTGTAATTTAAAAAATCAGGAACTGAAACTAGACTTTTAGTTCAGAAATGTAAATTGTTCTGATATAAAATTTGTGACTGTATGATATCCTTGCACGCTCCTTTTTGAAAATTAAGGGATGGTCAAAAACTCTTATTGATGGTCAAAAACAGATGAAGGTGGGATCTAGGGTTTATGGCTTATTCTAACTTCTAAAAAACAAATCCCAAAATTAATTGTGAATTTTTGGATTTAAGAGAACCAGAACAGAAAGAGTATTGTACTTCTAATACAAGTATGCATTCTAATTGTTTTATAATTTCAGGATTTAAAAATACAACCAAACAAAAATGAACATTGGCTGTTACTTGTTCTACCTATTCCAAATGGGGCAAGACACAACATTAACACTGCAAAATTCCAAGAATGGTACTTCATTGTTGTTGGGTATAATAACAGAGTCTTGAACAGTTGCCAAAGTTTCACTCAGTCCCATGTTAACACCACTCAGAGTGTCTTTCTCATTCTTTCCATTTACCCAATACTGAGGTATCATTTTCCCTCTTAACAGTTTCCTGCCTTCATTAGGGTTTTCTCTGCAGCCCTTTATATCCCTTTCAATTCCTTTAGCAGCATTTCCATCCTCCATGGTTTCTTTAAAAAGGGGGCTCTTAGGTAGTATCCACAAGTTCCTTCAACTTTTTCCAGTACTGGAGGTTTAAGCTCATTTATGGTATCCCGAAATTTCTTAGTTAATCCTATATTTACCTTGAATTGCCATTCTCTGTCAGGCATTCTGTTTAGTTTCAGTTTGCATTTCAGGAGAAGAATGAAACAAAACAGCATACAAAGACTTCTGCCCTCTCCTATTATGACCTTTACCTACTACCTGATACCATACTGCCATCTTTTCCAAACCCTGAATCTGTTACTTATTTCCCTTTCTCTTATTATTGATAAATTCAAATAAGCTCTCCTTGTTTTTAGCTTTCTTTTTAAGTCCAAGTTTCTTTTTGTGCTTTACCATTTCTGCATTTAGATACTTGCTCTATTCTTCCTTGATGAATAAATCTAACCTTTCATTTCCTGTGCACATTTCTATTCATTTTTAGTTCTGTCAAAAACTCTGTATGCATTGACAATGGTTTTCTAAACTGCCCCTGTTTCCAACTCTCCTGTGCTTTCTTTGATCTGAGATTTCTTATCTAGTACCTTTATTTGCTTACCAAAATTTAGTATTCAGGATTTATTATTATTACAGTCCTTCTGTAATAGTTTGAAATCCATAAGATGACATTGTCACTCCTGACCCCACCCCCAGCTTACTATTATTTCAAACTCTTGAAAGAGTTGTTTCCTCATTAACTGGTTGGCTCATTATTTTGTCTCAAGTTACCTTCTGGAAAATAAAACAGATATCTGTAGAATTTGGGGAATTTGTCAATTTGGCTTCGATTGGTCTTCAAATAACTGGAATCTCCAATTATTAGCTTATCTCTTCTCCTTGAAACTTTTGTAATCTGGCCCTAGAAGGATGAGAACTTCTGCTTAGCTTGAAGCCTACAGAACATCCTCACAATAATATCATTTCCTGTATTTTTCCCATGTACTGTAGAATGGTTCCCTTATACTCTATATTCCTAGATTTCTATACACTGTCTACTTCCTTCCCACATAATGCCACCTCCTTTCCTTATTGTCTTATTTTGATTTTATCCTTCAATCCCTATGTAATACAAACTATTAGTGAAGCAAACAAAAATCTATCCATAAACAGTGACTTCCATTTTCAATATAATTTTTAGCCTACAGGATTTCAATTCTAGCCTAAAGGAGTCTCTCTATAGTAGCCTGTTTGGTGTCTGTGACATTTCAGTCAAGGTTTCTGTCTTTGCTATTACATTCTTATAATTGAATGACAGTTTGTTGACAACACTTTGTAAGACAAAATAACCCAGAGTATAACTGGCATTTTGGCTGAAGGAGGACCTTGAAGGTATTGTGATAAAGGTTGAAATCAAGTCATTTCAGTTGTCTGTCAAAGATGGAAAAGTCTAAACCAGTTCAAGATTCTGGCAGCTGACCTTTACATTGATAGAATCCAACGTTTCACAAATCACTATATAATCTCTGGTTTAAAGCATGAGTCATGGTTTGCAATATAATTTCCTATATAAGATATTAATTATATTGTTTTAACTAAAATATATACATTGAATCATCTGACATAACTTGTAGTTATCTTATCCTCTCCCACCCTAGTGCTGTTTGTGTTTGTTATAAGAAACTGCAAAGAAAAACAAAGCATCTGTAAATAGTGAGGAAGTGAAGAACTGAAAAACCCAATTTTCTCTTTTACTGTAAATGTATCATGAAGTACCTTGAAAAGATCTACTAATGTAAATATTAATTGATATATATGCATAATTAAATTGTACAAGGTCAATTGGGATTTTTTTTTTTGTCTCTCATTTCAGAATGGTTAAGGCTTATCCATCTAGGCAAGAATCGTACAATTCTGAATTTTCTTGCCTTTTACTATTTAAATTGTTCTCCATGCAATAACTATTTTATTTTTCTAAGCACAACTTCTCACTCCTCAAGTCCTCTTCTTTAGTTTAGCCTGTTTGTCCAACTTGGAATGAAATGAGGTGGACCGTTGTATATCCTGTTCAAGTAATACAGCTTTACTATTACATAAGCAAGATACCTTGTTAGTATTAAATAAATAGACATCGGGTGGTTGCAGTGGTAATAGGATCTGTGTCATTCTTTTTAAAAGAAATATTTCTGTAGACATAGCAACTGGAAACATTTCAGGCAGAAATTCTCAGGGGCGTAACAAGATCTTTCAGTCCATCGAATATGTGAAAATGAGACTGCTAAAAGTTTTATTACATAATGGGTTGCTGAGGTTCAGTAGATCTAGTAGAATCTATAAAAGATGTATACTAGTTTTAAAACAGTCTCTTGGAGGAACTTAAAGATACTAAAATGCAGAAAAGAAACAATGGCAGCTAAGGAAATAAGTTAAATGAATGAAGGTTATGTTTCCTTGAGAAACTTCTAGATAAGAACTGTCTGTATGTCAGTACTGTATTGTGTGGAAAAAGAGATTTGGGCAGTTGTGCCATGTTTGCTAGGTCATTGTTATGGTCAATGCTCATTGGATCTTTTTCCCCAAGTGCATTAATATTCTTATTGAGTCCCAGAGTTTCTTAGTCTTGGCTGTTTCTCTTACAACATACTCTAGGCATGTGCTGAGGCATAGTAAAACATAGCTTGCCCTTCTTTTTGACGTAATTGTCCCCTTGACTGTAATTAAAGTTGAACTGAGTAATGGAGCAGTCACCAGCAACATGTTCCCATAATTTTCCCCGTTGTCAAGGGTTTCTATTATTATCAGATTCACACTGGATTATTTGTTAGACTAGAGGAAGGGAACAGCAGTGTTGCTCAGGCACAGTTGTGGGAATGCGGTTTCCTGACATGAATTGTGGTATGTTGAAAATTGTTTTCTCCCCTAAGTCCTCTTACTTTCATTGTTCCCACAGTTCCCAGAGTGGTAAAAGTATTTGTCTTCTGAATTGTATTGATTGTTCAAAATAATTTTTTTTCTTGTTTCAGTTTGCTATGTCAAATTATGTCAAACTACAATGGGTTATTAATAGAAAGTGTAGCTCCTGGGTGTTTCTTGAATGAGAAAAGAAACCATCTCATGTCTAGAAGTTGTTAGTTTCGGGTGTGTGTGTCTATGTGCATGTTTTCTTTCTGCTTGTTAAAAATTGATCCAAAGTTAACATATATCACAGTTCGCTGGCAACGGATATGACTTTTAGGAAAGGCATTTCCTTTCTTCCTTCTGTACCTGTGAATGAGAAATAAAATGGATTTTTGAGCTCTTCAACATGGCAGGAAATGGCCATTTTTATTTTATTTGTTTTACTTTTATCCCACCTTTATTATTTTTATAAATAACTCAAAGCGGTGAACATTGGCTTATTTAAATTGGGGAAAAATTTATTTCCAGAATATACTATCAGTGGACTTCTCTATGCAGAGTCAGAACTTTTCCAAAAAGATTTTTTAGTCATAAAATCTTTTTTGAAAAGTCAATGCTTTACTATTGTTGAGTACCCAGTTGGAGAAGTTCATTACATTCCTATTCAAATTAAAGTAGCAAGGATTGGACAATCAAATGAATGTTCTCAAAAGAAGGAAGACTTTAAGTTGCTCTGGGTATTCTGCTGATTGAAGCACTGGTATAGAACTTATACTTAGTTAAGTTATGCTCCCCCCATGCTGGGTGCACGAGATGTTGGATTTTGCAGTATTCCTCAGAAAACAGGTATCAATACCTTTTACCAATTTTATCTGGTTCATCAAATGTTCCCTTTTCTAGAAAAAAAAAAAAAAGAGATCTAAGCACTGTTTGTGCACCAGACATGAACTTCATTGATAATTAAATGTTTTAAAGATTAAAGGCTTAGATTTCTAGTGATCTAGGGCTGGGATGCCCATCTTGTAAATCCACTCAGGCTCTGAGACTAAAAATCCTTCCCTTGAATCTTAATTTCATTAGAACTTACGTGAGCAAGCATAAGCGTCAAGAACTTTATTGATAGGTGGTAAAATTATGAAATGCCTTTCTTGAGGAGACCTCTTATGTTTCTTATCTTCCTATGTTTAGGTGAACAATACAATACATATCTTTAAGGAAACTTGTGATTGCTAAGGATTAAAAAGGAAAGGTTTCTCTGTCAGTCGTGTCCGATTTTAGGGCACAGTGTTTATCTCTGTTTCTTGGTCGAGGGAGCCAGCGTTGTCCAAAGACAATATCCATAGTCATGTGGCCAGCATGACTATACATCAAAGACCCTGGAATGCAGTTACCTTCCTACCTAAATGGTACCTATTAATCTACTTGCATTCATATACTTTCAAACTGCTAGGTGGACAGGAGCTGGGACAAGTAACGGGAGTTCACCCTGTGGCACGGCGCTTGGGTCTTGAACTCAGGCTGTCAGATCTCCAGCTGAGAAGCTCAGTTTCTTTAACTGATGAGCCATTGTGGCCCAATGTTAATGATTATTGCCATATTTTTTATTATTGCCACTGTAAGCATTTGCTTAATTATGAAATGCGTGCTTTCAAATTTTCTGGAGGCTCATGCTTAGGATACAAATTTAAGAATTCCAAAAATGAATACACTATTTTGGAATTGTTTTTTTAAGTTTCATAGACTTTTTGCATGGGGGAAGATACAGTTTAATAGACGATGTGTACCTGTCAGACATCGTCTTTAAGATGTGTGTGAATGCGTGTGTGTGTCCATGTATAGATATGTTTGTGTGTATGTGTAATAATGATGGAGTTCCAAATCCCTATGCCAGGAAGAGCTTCATGAGTAGTATAGATACCCTAGAAGGAGATGATTCATAAACGGTATCAAACTGAAATTTGTAGCAATACAATCAAAGATTAGCACAACCAAAAAGAATAAAACAAGAAAAATAAAATTAATAAAATGTGTCTGTGGGGAAAACTTTTATCAGTTTTGTATAAATTGATGTCGTGTTTTCATTGCAGCCCTGCAACATTTGGTTTACGGTATTGATGAAGGCGTGACTGGGCTCTCAGAGAAGAAAATTGGCATAATAAGCTTCTATCATTCCTAGGAGGTATTGCAGCAAGGATAATATTTAATTCCCATGCAGATCTTTGTAGAAGTCACAGAGAAGTAGCACATGCTGGACAATTTCTATTTCCCCAGAGCAGGTGCATTCTATTAGTGGAATTTTGATACATTTGTCTTGTAATAATGCCAATGACGGTCCATTGTGCCTGGCCCTGAAGACCTTCCTCAACCTGAAGGAGATTTAGGTCCTCCCTTTGGTATAAAAGAATCTCTGGGATTTTGAAGCTGCTTGGACAATGTACGCACTTTCAGGTAGTCCTCATTTAGCAACCACAATTAGGTCTGGAATCTCTATTGCTAAGCAAACTGTCATGTAGCTGTGACACTTATGAAATCACTTCCCATTCGGTCCTTAAGCAAGACACTGGTTGTTAAGCAAGAGATGTGTCCACAACTTGCGATTTTACTGCCAAAGCCTCCATTAAATTTGCTTCTCAGAAGCTGATTTTAAAGCAAAAAAAAAATGTGATCATATGACTGTGGGATGCTGGATGATCATAAATGCTCGCTGGTTGTGAAGTTGTGCCAGTCATAAATGCAAAAAGTAGTTATAAAATTGATTTTTTTCAGTGCAGTCATAACTTCAAGCAGGGCAGTTGTTAAGCAAGGTCTACCTGTACTGGTAATATTCAACTTACAACCATATTGGAGCTTGGAATTTCCATCATAAGTCATGAAGTTGTAAGTCGAGGCACCTAATGATTAGATTTTATGACTTTTTTATGAGTCATTAAGCACCATGGTTGTTAAATTAAAACAGTTGTTATTAAATGAAAACATCCTGGTTGTTAAATGAATCTGTTCCTGTGGGTGTTTTTTTTTTTGCCAAAAACAATCCCCAAAAGCTGAAAATTGGCAAACAATATCCTAAATTGTAGTAACGTGACCACAGAATACTGCAACCAGTTGTAAAAGTGAGCAAGTAGTTTTTGATGGGTCCATCATAATTTCAAACAGTTGCTAAATGATTGGTTATTAAGCAAAAACTACCTATATTCAATTCTGTTTCTATTTATTTGTTTGTTTATCTGTGTTCTTTGGTATTCTTGGGATTACCATTTTTAAACATAATTTATAATCAGATTATTCGTTTTCCTAATTTCTATTGGATTATGGATTCCATAGCCCTTTTAAGTCCATTGGGAATGTGCGATATAACTGCTGTATTATTTGCCAAGAGGGGAGGGATTCCATGTCATAAAATTTTAGGGACATTAATGTCAAAATTAGTCAGGCATTGAACTAGTATAAAAATGAAACTGGTCTGAAGCAAGGATACAGCCTGCTGTCCTCTTTTTCTATGTGTATGGGTCTAGAGCAGGGGTCTCAAACTCAATTTACCTGGGGGCTGATGGAGGCAGAGTCTGGGTGAGGCTGGACCGCATAAGGGATTCCACAAAAAACATTTAAAAAATATCCTCAAGTGTTATACTTTCATATCACGGTGTGGGCCACAGGATATTGTCCTGCAGGCCGCAATTGGCCCACCTCTGGTCTAGAGAATGGCCTGTAAGAGCAGCACCTGATTTAGGAATAGGGTCCAAGTGTAATTTTTGTATTAAGAAAAGAAAAGAGAGAGAGAAAATAAATCATTTCCTATATTTTAATCAAATAGAATTGAATTCAGCCTTAAAGTCAGAAACATCACATAGAGGGAAGATTTAATTTACTTACTACATTCAGTACATTGATGCATCTGTAATTAGTTGGGTCTTCTCTGTGCTGTGTGTGTGTGTGTGTATTGCAACAATATCCCAGTCCTTCAGCATATGCCCTGTCTTGTCAATATTAGCAAAAAAAGGATTCAGGAAAATGTGCCTACTGAACCAACTTGGTTTTAAGGAATTTAAGTAGGGGACACTTGGTGCCTTGAACCTCTGTGTTCTAAGATTTTAATCCATTTGACCATTTCAGAAGAAATTGGTGGCCAGAAGAGTGTCAGGAACAAGTTCATTGTGAGCGATTGTCTGAATTTGACAGCCAAATTCTGCCAAACCTGTCCTGAGAATTGATACTGGATTTGTTCAAGATTTCCCTTAAAAATTGGAGTAATAATTTGCCAGAAGAGGAAGGAGTTACTTTCTGTAACTAACTTAATCAGCTTTTGCCACTCCTTTGTGGCTCTATTTGTCTCTCAGGAGGGATTGACACTGTTTTTCAATAATTAATTAACAGTTGAAGATGTTCCATGGAATGATTTAATCTAAACACTTGGTATGTTACCTTGAACCTCCTCTTGAGATGTATACGCTCACTGTTGGTGTCTTTTTTCAGGGATCAGAATGACTGAGGAGGTTCCTCTCACCAGGTCTATATAATGATTGTGCTCATTAATGTGTTGCTCATAAAGCTCTAAACAGTCATTATGAAGTTCCATTAGTTGCATCTGAATCCCTATGGTGGTCGCAGAGCAGAATCCCTATGGTGAATATAGAGTTTAAGAGCAGACAATGCTCTTAAGCTTATTTCAGTTCTTCTAACGTGGATGACAGAATTCTGATTTTGTAAGACTGGGACAAATGTTTACATTTTTAAAAATCTCATCAATAAGTGGCATTCTTAATATTATAGATAGTCCTTGCAATAATAATTGGGATTAAGAACTCTGACATTAAATGAAGTGGTTGTAAAGGTGATGTCACATGATTGTACTGAGTTACGACTGTTGTTCCAGCAATTCCAGTTGAAGTCATGAGGCAAATCCCACATAGCTGTTAGGTATGTTGTCACATACTCACCATTTGCAATCTCCTGCTGGCTTTCCCAATGACTTTGCTTGTCAGAAGCCAGCAGTAAAGTTCACCAATGGTGATCACATGATTGTGGGATACTGGGACAGCCATAACTAACCAATCAGATGACAGCGGGAAGGGACCTTGGAGGCCTTCTAGGGTGGGCTTCAAAAATTTTAGCAAAGGGTTCTCTGCCCGGTTGCTGGGTGGGCGTAGCCATGGTGGGGTGGCATAGTCGGCCTCCTGCACCATGGTGTGTGTGTGGGGGGTATTTTTGCAGAGCCTTTCCTCAAGCCTCCAGGAGGGTGAAAACTGTCTCCCCGGGCTCCGGAGGCTTTCTGGAAGCCGGAAATGGGCCCATTTCCAGCTTTCCTGAACTTCTGAGAGACCTGTTTTTCACCCTCCCCGAGCCTCCATGCACGCCCTGCACTTACCTGCATCCAAAATGGGCCATGTGGGGACTCTTGGGAGGGGCAGGGTTGGGTGGGCAGGTCAGGGCCAGCCAGGAGTGGGATTTGGGAGTTCTCCAAACTGCACAGAATCTTAGCTAGGGGCTCTCCTGAACCCCTGCTAACCCTCAGCAGCCCACCCCTGCTTCTAGTCCAACCCACTATTCAAGCATGAGACCCTATACCATTTCAGACAAGTGACTGTCCTGTCTCTTCTTAAAAGCCTCCAGTGATGAAGCACCCACAACTTCTGAAGGCAAACTGTTCCACTGGTTAATTGTCCTCACTGTTAGAAAGTTTCTCCTTAATTTCGGGTTGCTTCACTCTTTGACTAGTTTCCAACCGTTTTTGCTTGTCTTGCTTTCTCGTGCTTTGGAAAATAACTCTGAGAACTGGCCATAAGTTTCCTCATTCAGTGCTGTCACAATTTTGAATGGTCAGTGAATGAATGATAGTTACTAATTGTGATTCTACTTTCACGTCATATAGAAGTGAATCCAGATGGTTGGCCATCTATCTACCTTATTCAGAATTTTTCATGATTTCAGATTTTATCTTACGGCTCCTTTAGGAGATGAGGTCCTGGAATTATTATTATTATTTTTTGCTGACAATGATATTTAAAGCACTGGTAGAATTATAAGCTCAATCAACTATGTGCCTAGTTGGGTATTTCAGTCTACTTCAATAATAAGTGTTGCTGCTGAGTGATCAGTAGGGCAGTTTTCAATGTACCTCAGCATATGGCAAATAATAAATGGAGAAAAAGATATGAAAAGGAAGTTCATAATTCGCAATAAATGTTTGGGTCTTGCAAGTAAACTTTGACTTCTGGTAACTGCCTAGACAATCCATGCAGTGTTCTTGGCCACATTTTTGGAAATGGTTTGCTATTGTCTTCTTCCCGGGGCTAAGAGAGAATGACAGGCCCAAAAATGACCAGTTGGCTTTTGGTGAGGTGGGGAAAATATACATAAAAATAACCAGAGGTTATAGCATTGTGTTGGATCGGTCAAAAAGTTACTTTAGCCTAACAAGTCACAGGTACAAGTCTGGAGAAAGTAGCAACACTTAAAAATAATCTAATTTTAATTGAGTGACTTTGATCTGTCATTTCTTGTTAGCTTGGAATACGTTATATGGACTTTTTAGATAAAAAATAGATAGATTTCCTGATTTATTATCCTGTGAGATGCTTGGAAAATTTGAAATGAATGTAGCCATAAGCTTTTTCTTTTTGAATCAGTCCTGTAAAATTGAAAGCAAAGTGAATGTATTGAAGAGAAAAATCTAATGGGTGCTGCAAGCTGCAGCATTCAGGAGATGTGTAGAGGATATTTCCAAATGACTGGGGAATACAGTGATTCTAACAATTGGGTTTGTTTTATTAGGTTCTGTCTGTGACATATAATCTCTATTTAGGTAATGTGTATACATCAGTCAGTTATACTTTTTTTAAAATCTAAAATTATTGAAATTAATTGGTGTATATAAGTTCATAAAACTCAGTTACAGTTATTTTTGCTAACTGAATATGAGTGAACACTGAATTTGGTTGAGAGTTGAAATAAATGTCATATGGAAGAGATTTATTATTATGATTCTCCTTTGTTCGAATTAAAACAAATGGCAGACACTGAGCCCACTTATTAGTCTGAGTTTGGATGAGAGAACCCCAACTCTTTCTAAATTATTTATCTTAAACACATGCGTGCATTATACATCACAAAAAGTTATTTGTCCCAATGAGGATACAGAGAGACAAAAATTAGTTTATAGGTGCTCTCTGTTTGGGAAGGGCTAACTTGGAGAATGTGAATCGGTTCATCTGTGGCTACCAACTACCATGGTTTCACACAATTCCACACTCTGCACCCCAAACTCCATTGTCCTCACCTTATGGTGCACCAGCACCCTGAGCACATTTTTGCACCCTCCCCCACCCAGAAGCAGCCACCCCAAACCAGCCCTTTGTGCACACCTAGTTTATCCTTCCCTACCTGGCAGAAGCTGCTTACCTACTTGTTATGATCCCCCTGTGACTTGCAACTTTCTGCCACTTCTCCACTGACTTCAGTTGTTGGAAAGCCAGCAGGAAGCTGTGAGAAAGTCCTCTCTTAATGACCCCTGAGGTAGCAATGGAGACTGCCAGATTGCTGTCACTAAGCGATGTGGGCACATGATATTACATTTTATAATCACATTGCTTAGTAATGGAAGTTCCAGTGACAATTACTGTCGTTGACCAATGATTACCTGTATGGTAAGTACATTTACATGAAAATGTAATAATTATTTCCCCTGTATTCCTGCATTTGCTATCTTGGTCCCTCAAGGGTTGGTCTGTCATCTGCTGTCTTTCCTTTGTACTTCACAAGAGAACATAAAAAAAGCAAGAGATCTATCATAGGATCTGCTGCAAAACGGCCTGCATGGCTCCCTTTTAAATGTTGCTGTGACTCCAAAGGAAGCCTGACTCCAGGGTTCATGGTGCTGTTTTGGTTCCCTAGGCAACAGAATGGGGCTCAGACGAAGACACCAGAAGATCATGTCAAAGTAAAGGAAAAACTGAGGTAAGACTCCTATCTTATTTCTTCATATGTATGGAGACCCCCGTCATTAATATTAATGATTTCATGTAATTGTTTATGGGGAATTTTCACCTGAAAATGTGTGATACGAGTTGTTTAAAAGGATGCTATTATAACAAAAAGGTAAAATATGTGTTAATTCTAATGGCATATTTTCGGATTCTGGATAATAGTCTTTTAGGAATGTTTTCATGGAAAATTAAAGTTAATCTCCACTTTTTGGGAGGAGACTAGAACAATGGATTTCTGTGGGATAGATGGGTCTATCTACCCATAGAACATCTACTTAGATAGAAGATCTACTTGCAGGGTTTAGTTTAAATTTCTGATTAAGAGTTAGTTTGGTTTTACTATAATTTCAGGGAAGTATGCTTTTGGATTTAAATCACCATGATGCCCATCCAACCAATTCCTTCTCAAGTGTTCCACTCCTGGTTCAGAAAAGTTTTATTTTATTTATTTATTCATTTAATTTTTCAAACGCTTACAATATAATAGAAATAAGAATAAACATAAGGATAAATACATGAAATAGGTACTTATAATTGGGGACAATAGGACAGGGATGGTAGGCACGATTGCGCACTTATGCATGCCCCTTACAGTCCTATTAGGAATGGGTGAAGTGGAGGTTAGTTTCAGAGTGGGGGTTTGAACATGTGACAACAGAATCAGGTAGCGAGTTCCAGACATGACCACTCTGTTGCTGAAATCATACTTCTTGCAATCAAGTTTGGAGTGGTTTACATTAAGTTTATATCTGTTGTGCGCTCTTGTGTTGTGGTTAAAGCTGAAATATTCATTAACTGGTAAAACATTGTATCATATGATTTTATGTACTATGCTTAAGTCCAGTCTTTGCCGGCATAGTTCAAGGATGTCTAAACTTAGAATCTCAAGCCTGGTGGTGTAGTATTCTGTTGCAAACAGAGGAGTATAGTACTCTTCTTGTAAAATACTTCTGGACTCGCTAATTGTATTAATGTCTGATATACAGTGCAGATTCCAGACAGTGGAGCTGTATTCAAGTTCATAGAATACAGTTACTTGATTTGAATTAAACTGTGACGTGTGCCTTTATTTCCATGAAATGAGTCATTTGAAGTTGCATGGCATAACATCTCCTCCTAGTTGGCACTTGAATACAGTGGATCATCGGCAAGATCTTTTAGTGGACATATTACCAATGCTTCCACATCCAAGCATCTTGGATCTTTCCTCAGTAAAAATCAGATGCCTATTTTATAGGTTAACTCAAAGAGGAAAAAAATCAGCAAATTGTACCCAAATTCAAAACTACTTTACCACTCAAAAAAGCTGATGGCTAAGATTGAACTCTTTCAAGACAGAACTCTTTTGAAGAACAGCAAGAATAACAACAAAACAAGCCTTAACAAGTCAATTCTTATCTTTTTAGTTTTCCAAATGTTTATGTTTCAGTCCTTATTTTACCAAAGTGGAATGCGGCCCGTATTCTATGTCTTCCTATAAAAAAAAACTGCTTGCAAGCTTTACCAATAAAGCAGAAATAAACTATAGTAAAAGAAGAAAAAAGTGATAAATCTTTCTGAATCTTCTGCAAGCTGCACAACATTGATTAATAAAATCATGTATCTGAAGAAATAAACATAGGTATCTGAGAACATGTTGATAACAGTGTTTTCCAGCCAGCAAGATACTCAGAAAGAAAATTAGCACAGACAACAACAAATATATTAAAATTGTCTCTTTATTCCTGAATGAATTTCTTTTGAAAAGACTGTGGAATATAGTCTTCCTCATTTCTTAGACATAGCTAAACTTTTAACTAACCCTGGAGATAATGCTCAGTAATATACATTGATTACAAGATGGTGATCATAGAACTGACATTTAAGCCTTTCCTCCCTTGGCATTGCATTTAGATACAGAGGAACAGAGTGTCACGCATAGTGTGGCAACTGTCATTTTTCCTGTTTTGTCATACAGCTCTCGATGTACTGTATATTGTTGCTTCATCTTCTTTCTGAGATGTTAATAGAAAACCCTTAATAGTACCTGATCTCAAACAAGGTCCCTTTGAAAGTCCTACCATCCAAACTCAGCAACTCCAGCATGGAACCCATGACTCTTTTCTCAAGAAATATAATCATCACTACTTTTAATTCATCACTCATTGACACAGTTGCAGCAATCATGGCAGAAGTGCTATGTCCTAGAAGGATAAAAAGTTTGCTTGGGTGAGCTGGTGACAACTTAATACACCTGGTCTAAAAATGTGGTACCAATATCTGGATTAATAAAGTGGCATTTCTCTGTGGACTGTTAACCAGAGTGGCAATGAGTTTCTAATTTCTTCCTCAACCAATGTGCTACTATTCAGTAGGCATATTTACTCTGTTGAATTCTTCAATGCCACAAAGGAGCCTATAGAACAGAGAATGTAGGACCCAAAGATAGGATCCTTATTTAGCCACCCTGACACTGACCAGACACTACTGGAAGTGAAAATACAACCCATGCCCCATCTCAGTGACATCATTCTGCTCCTAGGAATTAGTTGGCATTTATTAGGATGCTACAGTGCTATGAAGTGACTCATTCTTAAAAGACAGCGCTTGGAGGTACCCACTTCTCTAACTGGATGTCTCTAGGTTGAATAAAGATGGGAAGAACAGCTTTCTCTTGGAGAGAACAAAGGAAAAAAGCCTAAATCCCCATTATCTGTTTCTTAATACATCTTTCTAAAGTCCTGATGAGCCATCAGATAGTACTGAAGTACATAATTCAGAGGTCCAAAGGGCCTAAGACAGTTTTCCAAGTGTCTTGTTAGTTTTCTTGTTATTAGTTAAATAATGGTGAGGAAGTGTCTTGCAATTCTTAATTATGCTTTATCAAGGTCCTGTTTGCAGAGGGATTCTCCAATAGATTGAATGCTACTAACTTACAAAGTGTCTTGTTTATAGAAGAAAAATAAAAATTAGTGGGACTCAGCAGAAGACTCAGCAAATTCTTATGGCAGTCCAAAGACCATCTAATTATTAATACATATAGCAATAGCACTTATATAACATTTCACTGGGGTTTATGACCCTCTCTAAGCAGTTTACGGAGTCAGCATATTACCCACAACAATCTGGCTCCTCATTTTACTGACCTCGGAAGGATGGACGGTTGAGTCAACCCTGAGTTGGTGAGAATCGAACTGCCGAACTGCAGTCAGCTGGCAGTCAGCACAATTAGCCTGTAATACTGCAGTTAAACCACTGCGCCACCATGGCTCTAAAGTGGTATAGGGCATTCATTTGTGAATTTTATCTCTTTCCATTTTATTCCTTACATTTGAAGAACTGTTGCAAATTGTTTTCATAAGATCTGTATCTCCATGCCAGTGCAGTCTAAATATTTATTGCAACTCTCTTTCCTTGAAGAAGTGGAAAAGCAATCTTGACAGCTATCCAGCAAATCATAAGTAACATTGTGTATGTAAGTTAAATGTTGGCTTATACTCAGCTAGGCAAGCATTTAAGTCAAGTGCCAGCCAATTCCTGATATATATAGTATACAGCAGGGGTCCCCAACCTGTGGGCTGTGGCTCACTATCAGGCCATGGGCTATTTGGAATCAGGCCATATGAGCAGCAGCCCCACTCACACATGCGCAGCCCCGCTCACACAAGTGGCAGATGTCATTGCTCACACCCTCACTCGAGTGAATGGCAGGCACATGTACCTGCCACTTACCTAAGTGAAGTTGTATGCACACATACCTGCCCCTCACACAAAACCAGTGATAGGATTCAGCCAGTTCGCATCACTTCAGAAGAACAGGTTGTTAACTTTCTGAGCAGTTTGGTGAACTGG
Source organism: Pseudonaja textilis (assembly GCF_049901715.1). NCBI lineage: Eukaryota > Metazoa > Chordata > Lepidosauria > Squamata > Elapidae > Pseudonaja > Pseudonaja textilis. The sequence continues at coordinate 213,974,521 of NC_141990.1, forward strand.
TTGTGGAAATATCATTAGGGCAGAGAACCGGTTGTTAAATTATTTGAATCCCACCATTGCACAAAACCATTCCCTCTTCCCCACCTCTTCCACACACTGGGCCACCAACCCAGAAAGCTTGAGGAACACTGGTATGCGGTATACATTCTAATCTATAATCTTGAACTATTTATGGATAGTCCAAACTCAAGCCTGGTTAAAGCTGTTTTCATAGAAGCAAATGTTCTAGAATATTATGGAGAATCAACAATTTTCTTTAATTAGCAACTAATCATTGCTATTTAAACAGGACAAATACAACATACAGAACACTAGGGCAGTAGAACAGTGAAATTAGTTACTGTTGAGCTACTAATAGAGAGTTGCATTTTTATTTTCTGCCTATGTAAAAGACAGTTTGCAGGGAGCATGTGAACACATCAGAGAGAAAAGACCAAACTGAAATTTTCCTGATTCTGATATGCCACTTGCAGTGTGGTTGGAAGGGAATTAACTGGATGTGATCATAAAACTCAGCTCCAAGCATGTATATTTTTGTTTGTCATTACTGCAGTTGCTAGTTCTGTATAGAACAAACGACAGCTTATCTTTTTTCTGAAAGATAATGTATTGAAGCTTTGCTTCCAGGCTGAGATAAATTTGAGATCTGATCCCTCAGCAAGTCATCATGGAAATGAAAAGTAAACCATGTGAACCTCTCCAAGGAACACTGTGATCTTGATACACTCATTCTGTGTGCTCCCCAGGCCAACTGTGACAGTTCCCATTCTGCTATCTACTCAAATAAATGTCTTGACTTCCTTTATAAAATACATCCCCAAACAACAAGGACATCTGACACTTTGCTTGTAGGCCACATGTGTAGTGCTTATTGTGGTTAATGTTTCAGTGAAATGATTCCAATTTCATAAATTAAAGGAAGTTGTGATATCTGTAATTATGGAAGGATCTTCCTCTGCCTTCGGGGTCATTTGGAGTGGTTGTGTATTAACAAAGCTCCCAATATTGTAATGTTTTTCAAGAATTGCTTACCCTTACACAAGCTTCTATGTTGGGAAACTGGAAAAAATGTTTTTGACCTTCTGGAAGAGCTGGTTCTTCAGCTGCAGTCTCTTGTTGGTGGCCATTTATAATCTCCAGATAATGAGAAAGAAATTGAACATAAGATCATTTGAACAAGTTACGTTTCCTGAATATATATCAAACTTAACCCCTTTCCCCAGAAGCTGCACAAATAGAAATCCATAGACCACAGTTATTTCAAGCTAGAGGTGTTTAAACAAGACAAAACAAAACCTCTGACCCATTGTATGGCTGCAATCAAAGTTGTTGACATTTCTTTATAAGATAGCCTAGAGGGGAAAATAGTAAGGTATAGTTTTAATCAACCAGCTAATTTCTCTAAAATGGCAGAGAATAACATTTATACAAAAGCTTCTATAATTTATGGGTTGGATAGGAAGTCTCTGTACATAGTAATTGGAGTGTTTTTGATTATGCAGTTTTACCAGTGTTGCGCTTCTTATATTTGGAGATTTATTGAATTTCTGTAAAATAGACTGTTTGAACAAAGAGACTGATCAAACTGAATGAAATATGATGATTTTCCTCCTTTGGTGATTGGATCATGCAATGTCTCAGATTTATGTTTATTTATTTTATCTATATTTCACACTTCTTAACCACCCATCTCCCTAAGAGAAGCGCTCTGAGTTATGCCAATAGTTTTGCCAATAGCCCAGTTCTCTTTTACAGAATGTACTGCAAGGGGGATTCTCAGTTTTATGAAAATGAATTTTCCTGGCTTGCTCAATACTGAATTTGTAACAAAGGCTACAGCAAAGATTTGTTTATATTTAACTTTAGCTTTACATACATTGCAATCTGGATTTTCTTAACTGTAATTCAGTGTTTCTTGCAAGCGCTTTCTCTTCAACTGAATTTTGCAACCCTTAATAAAGAGTCTGAATCTACCAAATTCTGTGTGCTGCAAGCTACACTGTGTATATTTTTTTAAAAAAATCTAAATAAATTGGGAGGGAGAAGATTTGAATGGTCTTTAACATCCAGTTATATCATAGTTTTGTGTTCTAAAAACAGTTGGGATTACTTGATTTAAAATAATGGAGAGGAGATTAATAAAATTAAAGTACATTTTTATGAAAGGCAAACACTCAAAAATCTGTGACTTTGATCTTTTCTACAGTAAATTACGTTTCCCAACTTGGGAAAGTCCAATACATAATTTTGGGGGTATCTGTCTTGAATTTAGTGTTCTTTGATCGCTTACATGCTTAATATCATTAGTTAGTATTTAAAATTAAACATGGCATATATTTTTCTAAAAGTTATGCTCTTTAATTTATCATTATATTTCTCCAGTTATTCAGTGAAAGACAATTGATATAGAGGCATTCTCATCCGTGTTACTGTAGCATGATATTTACAACAGAGTGTGAAATGGAGAACATGCAGAATTCTTGAATTGTCACAACAATGCATGCTAGAGAACTCTGAAGTATTCAATTTTTCCCCAAAGCATGCTACTCAGTGGCACAGAAGTGATTGCTGAAAGTAAGTCATCCAAATCAAAAGCAGTTGGAGATAATCTGGACATGGCATTCTGAATAAAACAAGCTTTCTTTTTTTAGAGCTAGAACACCTCTAGAAACTATTAAACTATACAAGTAATTACCCTGTTCTTCAGAATGCTCCATTCCCAGCTCAGCAGCAGATCCCAGAAACAGACCAGTTACTATCTTTGCTTGGAACTAAACTCTAATAAGCTTAGCAGTTTAGATTGGCCATCTTTCTGTAAAGTGTCTTTTCTTGTCTTTGCTTTAGGAGGAATGCCAAAACTATGTTCGCGTTCTCATTGTTTATGGCAAGAAGGTTTTCACTTGCGGCACAAATGCTTTTTCACCAGTATGTTCCAGCAGACAGGTAAATTGTACCCTTCCCTTTTCAGGATTTGCTGGAGAATAAGAATGGAAGTATGATAAAGGACACCCTGTTTCTTATAAATCACACTAGGGATGAGATACGTTAATGTTGCATTAATTGGATTTAATAGGTGCCACTGTAAGAGACAAGAAGGAAAAAGTAATAATAAAGGACAGCATATCTTACAGTACAAAGAGGATAGTTGCAATTGTTGACATTAAAAAATGTGTTGTGCCTTTTTTGCAACATAAGCAGATGGGCCAGTTCTACTTTCTACTAAAAATTATGTCTGTATTCATTAGTTTATCATGTCTGTACTGTTATATAGAGCTGCTTGGGAGATGCTCTGAAAAATGCTAAAAACTACTCTTGGTCCAAAATTCCAGACAAATATTTAAAGTGAATAAAAAACTAAATTCAAAATGTAGGATTTCATAAAAGGAACAACTAGACACAAGGACAGGTTTTTTTCCCCCAAACACCATTACTCTGGTAAACAAATAATTCCCTCAACACTGTCCAACTATTAACAAAGTCTGCATTACTATTATTATTAATCTTCTCATCGCTCCTTATCACCCATCCCCTCCCACTTGTGACTGTATGACTGTAACTTTATTGCTTGTATCCTTATGATTTATATTGACTGTTTCCTAGTATGATTTGATTGCTTATTGTACCCTATGACTATCATTAAGTGTTGTAACTCATGATTCTTGACTCTTGACGAATGTATCTTTTCGTTTAGGTACACTGAGAGCATTTGCACCAAGACAAATTCCTTGTGTGTCCAACCACTTGGCCAATAAAGAATTCTATTCTATTCTATATGTAATTCTGTTGCTGGAACTTGCTTCTAGTTGTTTCTGGGTTAAACCCAGAGCTTTGTGATAATCAGTCAGGCCTTCCTGTGTGTGTCCCAGTGTCCCCAGAAGCAGTCTTGCATACTTGGAATCATTGAGTGTATCTCCAAGAGTAGGACTTTCTTCAGAGCCCTACCTGAGGGACTCAAATCCTTTTCCCGTTGCAATGGAATTTCAGGGGTTAGGTAAAGTCTTCCATATGAAATATGAGATTCAGCTTCAATGTATGAATGAAGAACTGAAATGGGTGAATTACAGTCTTTTAGATGAGAACTTAGATGAGAAGAATGCATTGAACCATTTTGAGAAGATGAAGATGTGACCCTAGAATTGAGATAGATCCAGGGACTGGCATAGAAAGTCAATCAGTCAAGAACCAGAAATAGCAATGGAATAGATGTTTTTAGGACAATAATACTTTGCCCGATAATCCTTATGAAAGAGATGGGGAACCTTGGACTTTCCAGATGTCACTAAACTACAGTGTTCTGTTACTTCACCCAAAATAGCTAATAATGAATGCCGCTGGAAGTTGTTCAGTAACATCTGGAGGACTATTTTCCCTGCCGTGCCCCTTAGGTCCTGGTTGTGCATGTATTAAAAATAAAAGCATAATTAACTCTAAAGGGCACAGGTGTAGTCTGCTACCCCATGGCAGATCATTAAAATAATTAAAGTCCTTTTATCATAGTTCTTGCCCTGAGTGCATATAGCACCTTCCAGAGTTACAGTGAAGTGAGATATTACACATTTTGTTGGTCAGCTGTATTTGTTTGTTTTTTCTCACTAGCTTCATTGTTTTATCTTCCGGCTTTTTTTTTTTTTTAAATACAGGTAGGAAATCTTAGCAAAATAATTGAAAAAATAAATGGGGTAGCTCGCTGCCCCTACGACCCCCGGCACAACTCAACAGCTGTGATCACATCCCAGGGAGAACTGTATGCTGCGACAGTCATTGACTTTTCTGGACGGGATCCAGCCATTTATCGCAGCCTTGGAAACATCCCACCTCTTAGAACAGCACAGTACAACTCTAAATGGCTTAATGGTAAGAACTCCTGGTGTAGTGAAGAGCATTTAGTTCAACTGGACAGTCTTAGAAAACTATTATTTCTCTTATCTCATAAAAATCCAGCCTGAATACAGTAGAAAGGAGCTTGCTCCCAGATTGAACTTCACTAGAACTTATAAAAAGGAACAGAAGTAAGACCAATAAAAATGCAGAAACAAGACTGATAGGGTGTAGGCCTTTATCTTTTCTTATTCTGAGAACTGATGCAAGGGCAGATTCTGCCAGATATTCCATTTGTGTTCTTGTTGCCTACAGCTGCATAAACATGTCTACCGTATTGCTTATATCCTACTATGTCTTAAAACAAATCATATATTTAAAAGCTTGATAGCCCATGAAACCCATGTTTCTTGCACCAGAATGTCAGGCATCTAAGTTTACCCCGTGATTATGCAGAGATAAGAGGCGGCAACAGCTTTCTTCCAACCTGTTGGGTGCTTTGTCTTTTAAAAATACAGGATTCCTCAGTTGTAAACCTATTCAAAACAGAGATTTCACCATTTTTGTTTTTCCCCCCAAGTGATCACATATAGTTTTTGAGGCCATATTTCAAGTAGCAGTGCTTCAGACTAGTACAAGCATGAAAACCAATCTCCTTTTATTTCATTATTTATAATTTATTAACTATAATTAATTTCCAGCTATATCTTTAAGAATGTTGTCTTCACATTAAAATTACAATTTGGTCATACAGTAACACCTGAAGCTTTCAAGAGTTACACCCAATAGTTGGGGAGGTGCAATTAATCTCTATACTGAAGCCACAAAGCACTAACTTTGCTATACCTTTCCCTGTGGTAAATTTGATAACTGAAGCTCCTATGCTGGACAGCTTGGCACTTTAATGTTATATGAAGTCCCAAAGGGTTGTTTTACAGTAATGGCTGCATTACAACTGTTGTTTACCCCAAACTCTTAGTTTTTGCTCACATAGATAGACCTTCTCCAGAATAATCTGTTTTGGCCCTTCAGGTTGGCCTTTTAAGTCTCTTAAAATTTTCCCCCATTGCTGCTGAACCAAATTTTTTCACCTTGTTAGTAGTTGTCCTTTTCTCCTTCATTCAACCTTTCTTAGCATTATTGACTGCTAGCTTTTCCCATAATGTGGAGCCCTTAGTGCTTGATGTTTCCTTGAAGACATTTCATTATGCAACTAGGTAATATCATCAGTGCTTGCAAGTGTGAGGTTAATTCCTTGTTTATATACAGTAGCTTGCCTGCCATTTTTTGGTGAGGAAGTAGTTTTCTCCCTAGTAGTTTCTTGATTAGGGTATTGTTTTTGGCTCTATTGTTTCTCTAGCCTTAATCCCTACTTATCTGGGTGCAAGCTGCTGGAGAAGATGTATTCTGATCTTTTTGTTTCCTTCTTAGTTTTTTTGATTGTCTCTTTTTAATAGTGTATACATATGTGTGTTAAGTGATAGCTGGTTTGTCTAAATGCAAGCTTCTAGGAATTCCCTAGCATTTTCTTTCTTTCTTTCTTTTGGTCTAGAGGGCTTAGTTTCCCAGCAGTTTGATAAGAAGGGACCTGGAATATGCTTTCACTACTAGATCTGGTAGAGCTGAACTCTTCCACTAAAACCTAGCTACTCCAGATTTTAATGGAAGCAACACCCTCCCAGTGATTTTACATGGTTATATCACAAAGCTAGTACATGTCACCACCACCCCACTTTCTCCATCCCTTTAGAAATAAGGAAATCTGTTCTCCATTATGCCACAGTTGGCTCCTCTGTATGGCATTTGTCATGTACCCCTCATTTAAAATATTGTTCATATCCTAAAGGTTCCAATGCTGACTCAGCTTTTTAAAGGTTTGGCCCTCTTTTCCTAAAGACGTCTTAAATTTAACATTAAGCTTTTTGTATTTGATCTGAAGTTTACATAATATCGGGGACATTTCTTTCATTTTGACATGATGTCAATATGCAACATCTTTCAAGCGTTGTTAATGTGCATGCACGATTGGTTAACTTTTTTGTGTTCTTCATTTGATACATTTATAATACGTTTCTCTTTACAATTGGGAACATTGTACTTTAACTATAGATGAGAAAGCTAAGAAAATGTTCTTCCCTCCTAAAATTGTAAGTAGGTACCTAGTTTCCATTGCTGTGGCACATTGCACAGCCATAGACCAGCAAAATAGCAGATACAAATTCAGAATTTTTATTCCTTAACTATTCTTAACTATTCCATTAAAAGTTGACTCAGGCAAAAAAAGTTTTACAGGACCTCTCAGGGTTAGACTTGAACAAAATCTCATGGGAACAGCCGTTCCTTAGGTGTAGGTGGCTGTTAAGAATGCCATTGTGTCTATTTTGTGGAAGTATAATCCTCTTACTGAATCAAGATTGTGCTGTATTGCGGTTTCAGAATGGCAGCTCTGACTCAGGCAATTTCATCTGACTTTAGGATTTTTTTTAAAAAAAGAACATTTCTAAATGTTTGGAAACAATTCCAGTGGGAAAGAGAAGAACTGAGTTTGCTGTACTCTTTGGCTGACTTATTCACTCAACTAACAATGTCCCCCTGGGTACTTTTTAAGACTGAGATGTTTTAAAAACCCTTCTGCTTTCTTTCATATAACTTTGATCAATGTAATTTTCCTCCATCTTTTCTGGTTGTTTTTTTGGCCCAGGTTATGGAGATTTGCATTTGAACAGTTTAATTTTGCTGTCTTGAAAAAAAATATATCAAACCATGTTATCATTTCCAATATTAAATAATTACTTATACAATCTCCTCTGCATATGGAATCATCTCTCAAAAGACCTACTAATGGGCCTACGGCTATCACCAGTGTGTTGAATTATACAGACCAAATAATTCAATAATGAAATAATTCATGAGACTGTTTTTTAGGCAGTTAGGGAAAATTGCACCATTGGTAAATGTTTATGGTGATTCTTAATCATCCAGGTCATGGTTGTCCCAAAAGTACTTTTTAAAGGGCAACTGGACTTTGTTTTTTTCTTGAAGATATTTCCCCTTTCACCCAAGAAGCTGCTTCAGCTCTTGGTTGAAGAGCTGAAGCAGCTTCTTGGATGAGAAGCAAAACATCTTCAAGAAAAAACAAAACAAAATCCAGTTGCCTTTTAAAAAGCACTTTTGGTGCACCGTTGATACAGATCCCTGGGATATAGGAGAATCAGTGCAAATAGATTTAATGATGAAAGTCAGTTATTGCTGTTTATTGGAGGTAGCTGAATGTAAGGAAAAGAATAAAATATCCCTGGAACGAAGGTGCACTTGGCTAAAGGCCGTTAATGTTTATTCACATTTGAGAGAAGGTATGTCTTGTGTATGTGTTAGCTGAAAGAATCTTGCAAAATGCCTTAAATACTTGCTTGTTGTGATTAATGGGGCTGTTAAGTTTAATGGCTATTCATTTAACCAATTAGCTGACTGAAAAGCAACATTGAAACACTCAGTATGATGGGCTTCCCTCTGAGGCTTGCATTAGTAAGGAACCTTTCTCCTTTTGAAAGTCTCCTTGAACTCTGGTGGACTTTGCTGACAACAGTGCCATGTAGCTTTTCACATCTCCAGGGAATTTCTGCTTATCATCGATTAACTACAAGCCAACAGGCAAGCAAGTAATATTACTTGTGTTTGCTGTCTCTGTACCCGTATATCTCACCCCAAGTAAATCCTCAACCTAATGATTTAAAAATGAACGCACAACTCAACTCCATGAGGAAAAAAACAACCAAAAAGCAAAAACAACAATGAGGATTGTATGTGTTCTACCTCTATGTTTTGATACTGATGGCTTATTTATAACATGTAACTTATCTCTTGATGCTGAGGAATCAATTATTGATGTGCTTTTAAGTATCAGACCATAACTTGCTTTTATTTCTTAGATGTTCTGGAAAAGATTTGCTTTTCTCCTTCACGGCCCCTGTGAGCATTTGTCCATACTTCATACAGAAAGCCCAATTTCTTAATGTATTTCTCACTGTTTTTATGGTTTAATTTTTCTCCAGAGCCCAACTTCATTGCTGCCTATGACATTGGTTTGTTCACTTACTTCTTTTTCCGTGAGAATGCGGTAGAGCATGACTGTGGAAAAACAGTCTATTCTCGTGTGGCCAGAGTTTGTAAAAATGACATTGGGGGACGATTTTTGTTGGAAGATACATGGACAACTTTCATGAAGGCTCGGCTGAATTGTTCCCGTTCTGGAGAAATCCCTTTTTACTACAATGAACTGCAAAGCACATTTTATCTTCCTGAACAGGATTTGATCTATGGAGTATTCACAACCAATGTGTGAGTTTGTTATTTCTTTTGTCTTCCCACTCAGTTGTTGCTAATGCTTTGAGCTTTTTTTCCCCTATAATGCTGTATTTATTTTAAGAAGTCAAGGATTTTTCCACTAAACAATTACCTTAAAATTGCCTCTGTGTGTGTGTGTGTGTGTGTGTGTGTGTGTGTGTGAGGGTGAGAGAGAGAGACAGAGAGAGACAGAGAGTACTCTATAGGGGGGTGTTGATCATCTTATATTTGCTGTGCCGGTATCTTCAACTATCCCTTGGTAAAATACATGGGTGCCTGCAGAATAACCTGAAGATAAGCTGAAGCTTAAGAGGACTTCCTTCCTTGCTCTGCGAATGTAGCTCTTTCTGTAATATCTGAAGAGGACTTGGAGTGGAGGGGTTGGTTACAATTACTGCGGGTAAATTAAAAAATAAGTTCAGAGGAGGAAGTTGGTAAAATGCCTAATGAGAATATCTGTATACTGCTAAAACTTTTCCTTCTGTATCTTTTATACCTGGGCGAAATGGTACATCACAGGGCCAACCGTTTTTGAACCAGAGTACCTCAAATGGACTAACTCTGTGAGGAGATAGGCAGTTTCAAAATCTAATGAATAAAGAAACTTACAGAATGAGTCCAAAATCTAGAACTCCTGAGGGAATGAAATTTGGGGAAGTTGGGACTGCTAGTCAGGTGTTCCTCGTTTTCAGTGTTCCAGGATAGTTTCTAGACACTTTCAAATCCCTTGTTCCCTCCCTCACACAGAGGGAGGGAACAACAACAACAGGGAGGAAGGACCCCTGCATGCCCTTTCCGGTCAATGCCATCTCCCCATGTTCCTTTCCCAACTCATGCACCTCTTGCACACTCCCAAGTATCCTCCCTGACCTTCACCGCCCCCACCCCCATCTGTGTGGCATCTCTTACACATGCCCACACAACATTCCTGATCCTGCTATCCCCCTGCGTTAACCCATGCACCACTCTTAATCCCCCCTTCCTTAAACCATGCACCACCCTTACGCATCCCCAGGCTCCATTCTTGACCTGTGCCACTTCATCTTCCCTGATCTATGTAGCAGTTCTTGCACACCTCTGTACACTATTCCCAATCCATGTCATTTACCTGAGTGCCTGTCCCGACTTATGCAGCACCCCTCACAGACCTCCAGGTATGTTTCCCAACATGTATTTACACACACACACACACACATACTTTGCTCCGTCACTCAGCCAGCAGCAGACCCTTGCCTGCCTGCTGACCTTGGACTTGGAACTTGCTGCTGTCTTCCTCGTTGACTTTCTCCCTGCAATCTTCCCATAAACAAAGTAAAATACCAGCAGGAATTGGAGGGGGAGGGGAGTTTCTTGTTGTGGCTAGTCCCAAATTCATGAACCTTGGTTTTCCAGAAGGAATAACATTGGAAATTATAGTCTGATTTATCTGTGGATGACTCCAAAGAAAAGCTGTGACTGATACGGAGAAGCACAAAGCTTGTTCATATCTTGGTGTATTAAACTGAGGTGTGATTAGCTGGAGAGGATTCTTACTTGGTAACTATCCAAAGTTGATGTCTCTGATGAATCAGGGAACCAGTGGTGGTATTCACAATTTTTTTTACTACCAGTTCTGTGGCCATGGCTTTGTGGGCATGGTGTGGTTTGGTGGGCAAGGCAGGGGAAGGATACTGTAAAATCTCCATTCCCATCCCACTCCAGGGGAAGGATACTGCAAAATCTCCATTCTCTCCCCACCCCACTAACCTGCTTTCCATCTCCGTTCTCCTGTTCAGGGCAACAAAAGATGACCCAGCCGATCAGTGGGACTCAGGAGGCAGAGAATAGATGGGAGCGGGGCCAATCAGAGGTGGTATTTGCCGGTTCTCCGAACTACTCAAAATTTCTGCTACCGGTTCTCCAGAACTGGTCAGAACCTGCTGAATACCACCTCTGCAGGGAACAGTGTGTTTCTTTCATTGTTCAGTGTATATATAGAAGTTAATGTATTTTTCTCCATCTCACCCTTAATTGTTTACACTGCACCCCTGGTAGTAGAAAACAGGAGTTTATCTCCAATTATGTCTTATTTTTTTCTTTAACTTAAGAAGAAAAAAGACATTAGAGAACATCTTCAGAAGTGAATAGACAAATTATTATTGATAATAGCTGAAGTTAGATCAAATAAAAATTTTGTGCTGTGACACAATGTTCTTTCAAATATTCAAAGACAGAAAAATGTTCCAATTTGTCAGCCATCTAGATAAATAATGGTAATTATTCTTTTAACTTCTATCAGGACTTGTGTCATGCTTATGCTTCACGCATATAAATTAAGCCTTGTGTTCACTCCAGTAATATGGTTGATATAAAGGGGCCTTATTTGTATCTTAAAGCACCCTTGCTTTTCAAGGATGAGGAAAATGTATCTATAATCACAAACCTTGAAGCTTTCATGTAATGAGGTCAATAGCAATTTCAAAACAAAAGCAAAAACAAAAACAAAACCCCAAGGCTTCAGCCAGTTTGGTACACTTCATTGTGGAAAAATGTCTCATATTCCAATTTATTGTACATTCTTGCATAATACAAAGCTAGGTCAGCAGGAAAAAAGGTATTTAGGGAACCAACTTTTGAAATATTTAAAGAGTTGTTATTAAAGTTTCCAGACGGGTCACTGAAAAACATTTACAAACTTTTGGATACGATGTGTTTTCTCATCGGCCTATTAATCTTTGGTGGGCCAGAAACTACACAGCCAGTCTGCCTTTTAAATGAAATGGTGATCAAATATACCCATAAATGCTGGAGAGGGACATGCTGTGGGGTGGTTTTTTGTTTTTTTTTGCATGTTCATTGCTTTCCCAACAATCTGTCACTTTCATTTAATGCGCCAATTCTTCAGAGACCCGTATGACATAAATGTGATTATACAGCAGACAAAACTTAATAATAGTATATCAGAAAAGTCTTTCTTGGACTTCCTCTATACTCTTAAGAGTTTTTCTTTGCAATAATATTTTGCAAAATGGAATTGCAAAATAAGTTAACTTGGGGCAGTGGGTGTTGCCTGCCTAGCTCTGTGTTTATACAGTATTAGCCAATTGTCAAGAGTCCCCTTGTAGGGGAGATGGGCGGCATAAACAAACAAACAAGCAAATAAATATAAAATAAAATAAAACCAGTGAAGAGAATTCTAAGTGAGTTCCTGTACTGAAGGGGAATGATTTAGAGCAGTGTTTTTCAACCGTAGCAACTTGAAGGTGTCTGGACTTCAGCTGCTAGAATCTCTCAACCAGAATGCTCTTTCAATGAACATGCACTCAGTGAACAATGAACATACATCTAGCAAGTTGGCTGGCTGGGGGATTCTGGGTACTGATGTCCATGATCTTCAGGTTCCTGAAGTGGATTTATAGCCATTACATAGAGTTGGAGAATGCAACTTTTCTTGGCAAAGGCTTGCTGATTTCTAAAAAGTTATCTCCAAAACTGTTCTCCCCAAAGAGTGATAGCAGGGCTAGGCTAAAAACCATAGTTGATTACCTTCACATCTGAATTTTGATGAAATCAGAAGCAGCTTATAGGATAACTCTTTATGTATTTAATCAGTGTTCTTGTTCACTTTAACCAAGAATTTCTTCAGAAGATTCTCAATCTCTAGAGGTTGCAGGCACATTTTTTGGGAAGCAATGTACTGCCCAGGTTGACTTTAGAGGGCAAAAGTTTAGCTACTTATAGGTTAATACAGTAGCTCCTTGCTCTTCACGATTCTTATTCTTATTAGTATAGCTAGGAAAGTAGGTTCTTTGTGGGCTAGGAAACTAAATTATACAGAGATACTACATTTCAGCTGATTTGCTCAAGAAGTATAGTTGGATAAAGATTTTGAGAATCCTGAGAACAGAATCTACCTCACTCCAAGTACATTGACTTCTTATGGTTCCATAAAGCAATGGTGGCTGATTTGAACATTTATTTGACACCAGAAACCTTGTTGAAATGATAAAGGCTTAGTATTGAAAAAAAGCTGACACCAAACAGAGCGCAGGACAACTCAAAGAGCTCTAATGCAAGATCAGAAGATGTGGAGAGACCTAGTCCATAGAATCTCCAAGAGTCAGACATGACTGAATCATCATCATTGTTGGAAAAAAAATCACAATAATCATAATCATAATAATACTTAACCACTCTGTAAGACAGTTTGGAATTCTTTGCATACTGTAACACTACAGTATTTGTATACTTCTGTGTATCTTTTTCACTTGAAATTTTGGAATGTTTGAATCAGCGGAATATCTCTGAATCAAGTGTTTTCAGGGTAGGCTTCCTTGTTTATTGTTCAAGCTCCAGTCCTGCATTTTCAGCCCACAACTGCGTGCTAACAGAGTTGTCACTCGGCCCAATATGCCAGATCCAAGGCAAAAAACCTGTTGAATCATCCAAATATGAGTTTCTGCTACAAAATTTGCTGCGAAACATTCAGTGGCTTGCTTTAGAAACCCCATTCCAGTCTCTAACCATGCGCAGGTGGTTTTTTTTTTCTTTTTTAGACTATTATTTTGCTTCTCCACTTGTGCCTGAAGGCATTAGGTTGTCATTTGTCATTAGCATTGTCTAAAGAGCAGCCTTCTGTGAACATGCAACATGTCAGTAACACTTAGGCAGGAATGAAGAAAGGTTCATCATGCAGTGCTTTGACAAGTTCACAGCCAACTGCTGCATTGCTCAATGGAAGGGAAGGATGGCTGGGAGAGGAGAGCAAGCCTGCAGACTTATTCCTTTAGCAACTGCTTTTGCTTTGGCAAGAGGAAAAAGGGATCTTCTGTTCAGGTACAGATCAAGAAAGTTCTTAAGATGTTTTGATGAGCCTGGTGGAGTCTTCCTAAAAGTGTGGCCTAACCCCCTTGTGAAGAATGCTAGACTCATAAGCAGTTCCTGCAGCACGTGCTGGAAGTTGCTAGGATACTAATTCAAATATCACACAAACTGCATTCATGCTTCTTAACACGGGTAAAAAATAATAAAAATGGATCTTTATATTGTTTTCTCCATTTCATAGGATCTCTTTTCTTTTGGCTAGACCAGGAGGGTCCTTTTTAAATACTTTACCCAAATACTTGTTTCCTACAACTTGGAAGTTGTTCCCATTGGTAAAAAAAACATTATTAGTTTAGTAAAAAAAAATGTTCTTTTCATAGAAATCCAAATTATTTCCAGTAGCGACACAATATGAAAAGCAATCATTCAGATATTTGAACAGCAGGATAACATGTCTTTCATGCTGTTTGGAAAGAGCCTTCTGTATTTTTAGACACTTTTTAAAAACTATTTTGAACTCGCTGATTTCTCTTTGATGGTTGTCCTCCTTCTTCCCACCACTTAAAATAACACAGAAATGTTTTGAATCTTCAGTTTGGCCCTTCCAAGTACTTTGTCTTAAAACTGTTACTCTTCAAATTATAAAATCTCAGCTCTTTGTAGAGTTCATTTGATTAAGGATAGACTATCTCAAATAGATTGAAAAGAGAGAGTGAAAAGAATATTATGTAGATAAGTAAAACAGATCCGGCATAGTTGAAAACTTATGTCAAATATTTTGTTTGGCTTTCTCACCTACTCTTGTATTTCAGCTGTTACTTCCAATCTATTCTTAAACCACAAAAATGCACTTGTGTGTTGTAATAGCTAAGTGGTTTCCTTTTCAACTATTAATCTGATAATGACTGACATGTGCATTAAACAAAGACCACAGTTAAGTGACTGCAGTTCTTGATTTTAATGGATCTATGTTAAGGAAAACTGAATGCATACTCCTAGAGATATAAATATATTGTTAAAAAAAGTATCATTTCAAGATTTCTTTTCTTTTTAATTAGCAGAAGAAGGGAGAATCTGTAGAGATTTTGTTTTATAAGTCATTTGGATATTGAAAAATCTATACCAGAAACTTTTTGAATGTACAAAAACATATAGGAACATTTAGCGAATAATGGGAATAACCTGGGAATAATCACAACAATGTTAATGGTATCCAATAACGGTTTGCTAAGATTTGGCTTGCTTCAGAGTTCTGCTTCAGTAGATCATATTCTAGGTCTTTGGAGTGTGTTCAGCTGCTTCTTCCTGAAAGTTATATATTCTGAAGTTCTGATAGATAACAGTATTAGGTAAAAGATTAGACAAGTTCCTTATTTCTGACATGTCTTGAGCCTCTTATATAAATAGAATGGCTACTTTAATAGATGTGGCTGGACTTCGTCAAGAGGGTGAATTAATAGGTTGCAATGGAACCTGTGGAGCTTAAAATTAAATCTCACCTTGAAAAATAAACTAGAGGTTTAAAAATTAAACCCACTTACTACCAGTCAGTATTGATGGGGTATCAGTATTAATATTCCTTGTGTGTGACTTTCCATGTCAAAATTGCTTCTCCCAGTCTTAAATCACCTGACGTGTTTGGGGGTATGTGGCTTTTCAATGTCTCCTAATTGTCATCTCATCCATGTTGATTCTTTTCATCCCTTCTGAGGCCTATAGCCTTGTGTGCTGCTTCTTGGCAATCTATGTGTCATTTATTTTCCTGAGATTTGATGTCTGTTATGATGAAAGTGTCAGTGCTCCAAAGATTAAATTGATTTTCTTCCTTTCTCTTCCCTTCCGTCCTTATGTCTAGAAACAGTATTGCTGCTTCAGCAGTGTGTGCCTTCAATCTCAGTGCTATTACACAAGCCTTTAATGGGCCTTTCCGGTACCAGGAAAATCCAAGATCTGCATGGCTGCCAACAATCAATCCAATCCCAAACTTTCAGGTATTTTAGGACAATCTCAACTCACTCAGAAACTCTTCTGTTTCATCTGCAGTAAAACATTGGAATTCATCAGTCTTGCTTGTTGACTAGCATATCAAGTTTGAATATAAGGAATTTAAGTTTATATGGGTAGATGGTATGAATTAGTGGAACAGAAGCTTTGCTCTGGCTGTATATAAAAGGGTAATAGAATGATATTATTTGTGTCATTTCTTAGCTTAATATAGCCAGGAAGAAAGATTATAGGAGATAATATTCACTTAAGTGTCTATTTATCTTCCTTTTATATCTTCCTTTTCTTTTAGGAATTTGAGCCGACAGACTTCCCAGTTCTATTTTCATTTCCATAACAATACTTTGAAGCTGATTAAAGATAGTGGTTGGCCAAAAGTCATCCAGTGATCTTTGATAGTCAAATGTAGGCTTCAGTTTTGCAATCCCAAATCTTACAATAACTAAATGTGTTAACAGTTAGGAAAGCTATACATTATTTTCCTGTGTTAACATTGTCCATCTCCAAGATTATATTTTTTGACAGTAAACTTTCAATTCTATTCAGTACAATAAATTTAGTTTATTGGATTTTGAGGCTGCCTGACTCACAAAAAAAATTTGGGCAATTTACAATATTTAAAAGACCATGTAATTGGTCTTTTATTTAAAAGACCATGTAATAGTTAAAGGACCATGTAAAAGACCATGAAAAGGGAGCATGGCCGCCTGTACAAAAACACATAAATGACATGTAGGAAAAAAATTGCCTCTACAATTTTCTTTCACAAGCAATCTAACCCCAGGCTAGGAACAAAGCCAGATCTTCCATGTCTAGATCAAACTTTAAACTGTCAGAATGAAGCCACCTTCGTCATTCGCCAAAAATAAGTTATTATTGGTATATGTTTCTGGTGGTAGCTGCTATAGGGTAAGGAGATTAGAGATAACATTGTGATTGCCTGTATAAACCAAAGGTACTTACAAATGAATGACAGAACTACTTATTCAATAAAATTTTAGGTAAACTTTTAAATAATTGAGTTAAATAATATGATACTAAATACCTTTGTTCTCTTCTTCTTCTTCTTCTTCTTCTTCTTCTTCTTCTTCTTCTTCTTCTTCTTCTTCTTCTTCTTCTTCTTCTTCTTCTTCTTCTTCTTCTTCTTCTTCCTCCTCCTCCTCCTCCTCCTCCTCCTCCTCCTCCTCCTCCTCCTCCTCCTCCTCCTCCTCCTCCTCCTCCTCCTCCTCCTCCTCCTCCTCCTCCTCCTTCTCCTTCCAGTGTGGCATATTGAATGATGATGGCCCCAATGAGAATCTAACAGAAAGGATCCTGCAGGATGCTCAGCGCTTGTTCCTAATGAATGATGTGGTGCAACCTGTCTCTGTGGACCCCTATGTTACTCAGGACAACATCCGTTTTTCCAAACTGGTGGTTGACATTGTTCAGGGCAAGGATACACTCTACCATGTGATGTACATTGGGACAGGTGAGTGCGCTTCATACCAGAGGAGCTTTTCTTATCATCTTCCATTAATCCATCCAGATGATCATCTAAATTCCACACTGAGGGTTTTCAAAAATAAAAATGCTATGAAAATTGGCCTTTCTTTATAGCAATAGCACTTAGACTTATATATCATTTTATAGTACCTTTTGAGCAGTTTACAGAGTCAGCATATTGCCCCAAACAATCCAGGTCCTCATTTTACCAACCTCAGAAGGATGGAAGGCTGAGTCAACCTTGAGCCAGTCAGGATCAAACTCCTGGCAGTGGGCAGAGTCAGCCTGCAATACTGCATTCTAACCATTGCACCACTACAGCTCCTATGAGTATGATGAATACTATCCTTATGAGTAGGATATAAGCCAAGCAAGAGTAAGAGATGATTTTAAGAAGCAGTGAATTCTGAATGCAACATATAATCTTAATAAAATAGTTACCCTGGATTCTAGAGACCTTATTTTTAGATCATTATTGTTTTTCCCGCTCATTCCACTGGTGGTGCTTGTAGTGATGGAAATTAAGGAAGTAAAATATGAGAATGAAACTGAGTACAGGTAGTCCTCAAATTCTGAACAACAATTGGGACCCAAATTCTTATTGCTAAGCAAGGAGGTTGTTAAGTGAGTCCTGCCTGATTTTTAAAAACTTTTTTTTGCCACGATTGTTAAATGAATCATATAGTCGTTAAGCAAATCTGACTTCCCCTATTGATTTTGCATATTGAAAGCTGGCTGGGAAGGTCGCAAATGGTGATCGGTGACCCTGTGATGCTGCAGCTGTTGTAAATAGATGCTGGTTGCCATTTGCCTCATTGTATTAAATTGTCTCATGAAGTGCTATGAATATCCTCCTGTCCCTTCTTTGACTGGAGATCTTCAGATAGAGGCTGGATACTCCAAAAGTTGTAGCCGATCGTATACTGAACAGGGATTGAATCCAGGTCCTTCCCTTTCATGGAGTCTGTAATTCATTTTTACCAGAATTTGGTTATATTCTACAGTTTAGCTTGTCCCATTCTTTCATTTCTGGCATCCAGGGGGTTCACAGGGGTTTGGAAGAGCCCCTAGCTAAGATTCTGTGCAGTTTGGAGAAACCCCCCCCCCCAATCCCACTCCTGGCTGGCCCCACAGGGCCCATTTTGGATGCAGGTAACTGCAGGGTGCACATATAGGCTTGGGGTGGGTGAAAAACCAGCCTCCCAGAAGTTTGGGAGAGGCTTTCAGAGACCCTTACAGAGGCTTGAGGAAAGCTCCTGGGCAACACCCCCCCTCGCCACCATGGTGCAAGAGGGCAACTAGGCCATGCCCACCATGGCCGTGCCCATCCAGCAACTGGACAGAGAACCCTTTGCTAAAATTTTTGAAGCCCAGCCCTTGCTGGCATCCCTTTTGAGAGAAAAAAAATACCCCTCCTCAACAGTAAGCAGAGCCTCTATCAAAGGCTAATGGAGAAGAGACCTCCTATAAACAAAAACAGAATTGCCTAATATTTTCCCAAACGGTATTTTTATGAATGACAAATGTTTTCCGAATAAAGATTCTGTTTTAGAATAGATAGCAAGGTACTTGGGTGGGAATACGCAGAATAAATTTCTCTTATGTTGTCAGCTTTCTTGTACATACACCCAGGCTCTCAGATAAGGAATATTAAATTGCTTTGCACTTGGATAGCAATTTAGGTAAAAGCATAGACAGTTTCTAAGAAGCATATTTGTGCTATTAGAAATACAGGAATTAAGATAACATTTTGGTGATTTTTTTTAGTATTCAACAGTTGGTTGAAACTTAATTCATTAGTCATGCTGGCTGAGGCTTTGGGAATTTTAATTCAAAACATGTATGGAACACTAAATTGCCTGACTTTAACATAATCCTGCTTGGTTTAACTTAATGTTATCTATTCTAATTGGCAACAACTCTCCAATATATAGGTAAAGATCACGGATTCATTTCCCCACCGCCCCCAGAAATCGAATTTGGGATCTTGGATCTGCAAAATATGCATTCTGCCATGCCTTCTATATCTCCTTTGACTAAAACATGCATGTCATATAGATATACATTTACATAAAAATTTACACACATCTATTTAAATTTATTCTTGAAAACCACAGAACCATTTTCAATTTCTCTGTATTTAAAGTTATTTTAATGTAGAGATTAGTAGAAAAGTTTCCATGTTCTTAACAGTTGCTATTCTGGTGCGATCAGTGAAAGTGCCTTATGTGACGCTTGTTACTAAGCTTTAGCTACTAGATTGATTTTCAGTGTTGGCTTTTTTTTTAAAGATAGAAGAACCTGGATAAGTCCCTGGACTATTATAAAAAATAATTTACTTTGGTTACAGAATTCAAGATTAACATTTTACCAAAACATAATTTATGCTGTGGCTCCATTTTTTTTTAAAAAAAGGTATATATTAAGAGAAAGTTGATTTTATGTTAAGATAAATGGGTCCTCTAAGTGCTACTATAATTTATTCCATAACTACACATTATTTTCTTGAGTTGGGAAAACCTAATTGAAAGTCATACTGTGTCCATCTGATAAAAGAATATTTTCTAAAGTACAAGTAGTCTCCACACTGGAGCATTTTTTTTTAGAAAGATGCAATCCCAAACACAGTTCTCATTTTCATTGGTTTACTCATAATATCCAACATGAGAAAGAGTCAAGTTGACCGATGCAGACCTTTGTTCAGCAGATATATTCTTATTGTGCTCAGAGAGAGAAATATCTGCCTCTACTTAGTATCAAACTCACAGCCTCCTGATTGTGAGGTGAGAGCTCTACCTCTAGGCCACCGCATACTCTGGATCGATCTATCTGTCTGTCTGTCTGTCTGTCTGTTTATCTGTCTGTCTGTCTGTCTGTCTGTCTGTCTGTCTGTCTGTCTATGTATCATCTATCAATCATCTATCCATCTATCCATCAACTATCTATTATCTATCTATCTATCTATCTATCTATCTATCTATCTATCTATCTATCATCTATTATCTATCTATCAATCATTTATCCATCTATCCATCATCTATCCATCATCTATCTATCTATCTATCTATCTATCTATCTATCTATCTATCTATCTATCTATCTATCATCTATTTATCTATCTATCAATCATCTATCCATCATCTATCATCTATCTATCTATCTATCTATCTATCTATCTATCTATCTATCTATCTATCTATCTATCATCTATCTACCTATATCATATTTATTTCCCACACAATCAAAACTACTCTCAGTTAACATGGTACCGAAATGGTAATCTATCTATCTATCTCTATCTATCTATCTATCTATCTATCTATCTATCTATCTATCTATCTATCTATCTATCTATCTATCTATCTATCTATCTATCTATCTATCTATCTATCTATCTCATCTATCATCTATCTATCTATCTATGTCATCTCTCATCTATCTATCTATCTATCTATCTATCTATCTATCTATCTATCTATCTATCTATCTATATCATATTTATTCCCCACACAATCAAAACTACTCTCAGTTAACATGGTACGGAAAAACAATTTAAAACATCTATAGTAATTGCAACAACAATATAAAATCAAATCTCAATTATTATTAAAAGAACAATTCAAAATAAGGCAAAAGAATTCACAAATAAAACACCTATAAATAAAGAAACAGAAATGGTCTGTTTTGATTAAAATGCTCTTCAGAACCATTCTGTCCTTAGCAACTTTGCGAGTGCAGTCAGGGAGGGTGCCAGCCTGATTTCTACAAGAGAGGGATAGGTAGATAGAGAAGGTACTTTGTTCACTCATCATTTGTTCCTTCCTCCAGGTAACATAAGGTTCTCTGGAGTGGTAGTTCTTGAGAGAACAAATCTCCTTGTCTCTCAAGCTGTGTCTCTTAATTTAATTGCATCTATCCACTCTGTTTCTTCCAGGGAAGTGTCTGTGCCAGCAATTTGCTGTTTATAATGTGGTTTGTTGTTCCATTCCAATTTAACTTTTAATTAGGTCCAGCAACAATCTAAGCAACAGGGGCATAGATGCAGAGAAATAACTTTCCATAAATATCTTTGACGTTAAATCTATGGTTTAACCTCATTTTCCCCTCAAAGGACAGGACCCCTCCTCCAATCTCCGAGCCCCAATACAGGATGGATCATCTTATCCCATGACCACCAACTTAACGCAATTTGATGATGAACTTTGACACATGCTTTCTAAAATGCCACATGTATAGCCTCAACATGGCTGCTTAATCCATGTTGTGCTGTGCTATTCCAGGAAAAAGTTGGCTGTTTGTTGCATATAGGTGCTTGCCTGAGTCTGAAGTACATTCCCTAGATCCAAACACCGCAAAGCTCTGTCTCTGTTTTGAGTGACTCTCCCTTACACCATGTTCTCTTTTAGATATTGATCTAACTTAACTGAGTTGAGTTCAGTAAATGTGCATAAAAGAGTAGCTGCAAATAAAATTACAAATTTTATTTGATACATAATGCTCAAATCTGCTAAGTCATAATTGTCCATTCAAGACTAATGTCATAGCCACATTAGAGTCAGCTCAGAGGTCTACTATAATTTAAGCCTATATATAAGCTTCCCATCAGTTATCACACACGATTGGCCACTGGGCCATGTAAAAAACAGTTGTGTTTAGTCTGTCCTAATTTTCAGGTGAAAATCATGTACAGTGCTCCTTTTGAATTTGTAATTGTATTTTCAATGTTAGCATATTAGTCTAAAACAAATTGAGAACATACTATTATAGCTTTATGTAAGTTCTGCAAGATACATTTATGCTAGCTTGCAGTAAAGGAATACTGATAAATATAGATGCATCCTGTAGTTGGTAGTCTTATATTTATCTGCTTCAGGGCGTAACAACTTTTTGGTACTCTTTGATTTGTTCAAAATGCTTCTGCTGTATCTATGATATGTGCTTAGGCCACTTTATGCTTATAAAGCAGGAATGTCAAACCCCCGATGTCACTTTGTCATCATGTGACGTATTGTGACTTTTTTCCCCCTTCACTAAACCAGGGGTGGGCGTGGCCAGCGTGTAATGCACCCGGCCTGCAGGGTGCAAGTTTGACACCCCTGTTATAAAGGATATCAATTGTCAGGAAATGCAGTAATGCTATTTTATTTTCAAAAAATGAAAAATTACATTTTTAACCTGTGTTTTTATTTGTACATTTAAAAAGAGAAGATGTAAGAAATGAGAATGAAGCAGGGTTACAAAACAGCTGTATACAGACAGCCCTCGACTTATGACCACAATTGGGATCAGATTTTCTGTTGCTAAGCCAGGTGGTTGTTAAGTGAGGCATACCCAATCTTATGACCACTTTTGCCCCAGTTGTTAAGCAACTCACTTCTTTAGTTAAGTGAACCACATGGTCATTAAGTACAATCAGCTTGACTTCACTTACCAGAAGCCAGCTGGGAAGGTCCCAAATGACAATCACATGATCCCGGAACTCTGCGACCATCATAAATACATGCTGGCTGCCAAATGCACGTGTCTGGGGAATTCTGTGATAGTCTTAAGTGTGAGGAAGATTGTAAGTCACTTTTTTTGAATAACTTATCTTTGAGTGGTTACTGAACATATGGTTGAAAGTCAAGGACTACCTATAAATGGAATCTAGCTAATATCTCTATCCTGGATGTTAAAATAAATTAACACAGTGATTTGTTTGTGTTGTGTTTCTCATTTTGCTAGAGCACGGTACTATTTTGAAGGCACTGTCTACTACCAACAAGAGCCTGAGGAGTTGTTATTTAGAGGAAATGCAGATTCTTCCCACCAGTCAAAAGGAGCCAATCCAAAGTCTTCAAATATTGCACAGTGGCAGATCATTGTTTGTTGGTTTGAATAATGGAGTGCTAAAAATCCCTCTGGAGAGATGTTCAATGTACAGAACAGAAGGGTAAGAAAATGTATCGGTCGGATATATTTCACACTGTCTTAAAAAGAAAAGCACTAGGGAAACATATTGCTACTGATTCATTTTAGAATACCTTTCGTCATCATTCAAAGAAAGCAGAAAACATTAGCCTGAACGGATAGTCCTGAAACAAAAAGAATAATATGAAAACAACTCTTTTTTTTAGTGCATCCTCATTAGTCCCAATTAGAAATCGATGCAACGTACAAAGGCATATAGTTTACTCCTTTTTCTTGTACGTTCTTGAATCAACACCAATTTTATTTTTCTCCTTCTGTATTATGCAAGTATCATTCTCATAATTATTACTCTGCAGCCCTGGTCACATTATGAATGGATCCGATATAGGTGTGATTGGACTTGCCATACTTAGTAAAGTAGGAGAAGCTGCAGCAGTGGGTGGAGTCATGGATGACCTCTTTCCTACTTCATTGGACGTCTGAAAATTTTCCAGAGTATTTCTCTTGATTCAAATGAGTCATAGCCAACATTATCCACAGCTTGTTGCTTTGAATGAAAGGCAAAATTGTGGTTAATCAAAAGGCAAATCAGAAGCTTACAAACCTCTCCTCGGGGTTATGTTGGATTGCTGCCCTAATTTCATCTAATACTAAACATTTTTGAAAGTAGACAGTGTGTTCGGCTTCATTCCTCAGTTCTACTGGTTCCATATCAATGAGATTCAGGATTTCAGAGCAATTTCAGATATTCTTCTTGGAAATGGTGGGCATGGAGTCTACCTCATACACTACCACGGAAGCTGGTTGGCTTTCTTCTGTGCTGTAGCTTGTCTTAGAACTTGTACTGTTCTGATCTGTTCAACAGTGTAGGCACATCTTTGCCATTATCATTCAGAAGTTCCATCTTCTAGTACCAGTAATTTTATGCAAGATTACTTCTCTATATACTACCTGATGAAGATTATGTATATAGTTGCTTGAAGACTATGTTAGCACTGAAGAAATCATTGGATTGGCAGAATTTGAAAATAAATATTCCTGCTTCACTTCAGGAATGACCATACAGTTCAGTTATGTTTTCCTTTGTAATGTTTTGGCATTCCAATTTTCAACCAACAGCTTGCATATTCTATTTAAAATTAAACGCTACTATTAATCTGGCTAACTTCATCTTTTTTCCACCAGTGGTTGGAATATAAACTTGAACAACTGTCCTATTCAACCATTGTCTGAAAAATCTAATTGATATTATTTGGTCATTGAACACATTATATTCAAGCACTGTCCTTCCAGGATAATTCCTGATGATAAAAACACTGTTCCTTCCTTATTTTTCATGTCTTCAGTGGATATATGACCTTCTGATTCAAAAATGTTGAATTCCAGTCCATTTTTATTCACTGATAACTAAAATGCCAAACTAATCAGTTTATTTATTTAATCTTTTATTGTGGGAACCATGTACATGGGAACTTTTCCATGTACATGCTTGTTAAATATGTAAGCATACCATGCTAGATCACACCCCTAGTTTATCTCGTCTAACTGTCTATTTTCACAGTAGTCAAACAACTCCACAAGGAAGGCCATCAATCTCCCAGAAAATGGCCTTCAAAAGTAGTCACAGAGCCATCAAGGCTAATAGCCACCAATCTCTGTGGTTCCCACAAAGTAGTCCAACCTTTTATTTTTTTTCAAGCGAGCACCTCATCTCCATTTTTCCACTAGAATTGTGTCTTAGCAGCTTCAGACTTTCTTTCACTACATGGCAACTAGATGTCCCACAGCTTTAGACTAGTGATGTTGTAAACCAAAAGATCCTCAGCTCTTATTCAGCAGCCTGTTGAAAGCCGCAGTTGAAGAGCCCATCATCCAACCCTGTCCCCTCCATTATTTTATCTCTTCTATCCATGTTGTTTTCATGGCAAAATGCAGGTGGATTGTCCATAGTTTTGTCCTACATGGTGTGAAATGATCGTTTTCTATTTCTAGCATCTTCCCATAATGCTGCTACTCAATATAGGTGACTGCTTACTTTACCTGGGCAGCTGGGATGACCTTTACACCTTGAGTAACCCTGCTGAGATGATGTACTCTTGACATACATGCCCGGTATTCTTTGCTCATCTCTCCAGAAACGCCACTACAGTATCACAAAAATAAACACATGACTGTAGTGTATATGTGAGGTAAAATGCCCTGCAATGAGCATATTGCTTTTGCAGATTATATTGAACAAATCCTCTTCCAGTTGAATGTTTAAAAATATGAATTGTATTGATGTAGAGTAGCATTAGTAGATGACTATTTTGGATGAGACAGAAAGGAAAACATTAACTGGGACTCCATCATAATTTTTTTAGCTGTCCAAGACAATAGCATCGTTCAGTCTCTCTGTTTAAACCATCCATACTATGACATCATAGTGAAAAAATGTTCTAAGCTGTCTGAATGTTTACCTGCCAGCATCTACCTGGGATATAGTTTTTCAGGTCAAAATAACCATGCCAGTTTTTTAATGCATTTTTGAAGCCAATCACTCATTTCAGGCAAAGGTGACACTTGGAAAAGGAACATATTTATATTGTCAGCTCATAGATGGAAAGTAGAATGATTCTTATTTGTTTTCTTTCCAATTTTCGTTCCTGGGTTTATTCCTATTGCTCAGAAGCCTTATGGACAACAGATTTGTGTACCTTTGGTGACCTTGCCTTCAAGCCCTTGCAAAAAAAGCTGACAGGCTCTGAATTTTCACCTGGTTTCTAGAGATGGAAATGTTAGACATTTTTCAAGCTTCTTAAAGCTAGTCTCAAAAAACTAAGCAGAATTGGATCTGACTAATACTAAAATGGACACCATCAGGAAATCCCAAGGCTGTGGAAATTGAAAAGTAGGAATGGAAGAAGGCAGTGTAAAACAAGCTACGTAAATAACAACTACTTTGTTGTTATTCTCATTGTAGTTGTTATTACTATTATTAATTCAATTAGTATGTCACCCATCTTATTTAAACGACTCTAAGCATCTCACTACAGGTAGAAACAACATTCCAATTAAATCAAGACTAATGTATAAAAACCATTAACAATCATTTTAAAATAAAAAGAAACTTCCAGAAACACAGCATGGAGTTTTATAAATATAAGAATTAAAGAATTAAATTAAATACTATGATTTTGCTATTAAATGTATATAAATAATTGTACAAATGTTCAAGAGGCTTAAGTAAATAGATCTTATAATAATAGTTGATTGTAAATATGGTGATGTGGTTGCAAAAAAAAACAACAGATGTGATTTTAGGCTGCGTCAGTCGAAGTATATATTCCAAACTATGAGAAATAGTTATTCTACTCTATTCTACCTCAGTCAGAATCCACTCTGTCTATTGTGTTCAGTTTTGGGCACTTTTATGGAGCATTCAGAGGAACTAGAAGAGGCTTAGAAAAGACCAGTGAATATGATCAAGGGACCAGAAATTAAGGTCTGAAAAGAGTTGAAGGAGCTGGTATACTTAACCTTGACAAAAGGAAACTAAGGGGAAATGCGGAACTTTTTTTACATAATGTAAATAAAAATACAACACAGGATATACACTGTGTAAAAACAGAAATTCTCTGGCTCCTAGAGGGGACTTAAGGGGACCATTCTGAAGACAGACTTGAAAATATCTGAGAATATGTCCGTAGGTCTTTCTTATTCCAGGCTATAGGATATAAAGTAATGGACTGAAGTTGCCAGTGTAGATTGCAATTGAACTCTTTAAAAAGACAGTAATTGTGGAACCGTTGCCCTCTCCCCGCTCAATTAGAAATGTTAAAGTGAAGGCCAGATGGCAATTCATTTAATGTGCTTGAGTTTAAATTCTTGGACTGAAAGGAGGTTGGTCTAAGACACGGGTGTCAAACTCGCTGCATCATGTTGCCATCACATGATGTTTTGTGACATTTTTCTCATTTACGGAGCTGGGGTGGGTGTGGCCTTCATGTGATGAATCCGGCCCGTGGGCTGCCAGTTTGACAGCCCTGGTCTAAGAGGCCCATTCCAACTCTATGATTATATGAAATCTTGGCTTGGATCTGGACGCATTCTGTTCTGTCTCTCATGGTATTCAGAAATCTTTTCATCATGCAGTTTTTGAAACATCTGTTTTCCCTGGTATGGAATGTAATGACTATGACCCTTAATTTCAAAACAGGAGCAGGTATAATATTCCAAACAGAAGTACTGGGATTTATTTATTTATTTATCAAATTTATATATGATTGCCCAACTCCATAGTGGAAAATGAGAAGGAAAAATGATGTAACAAGGCAAAAAGAGCATGTTCAGAAAAGAATAAGAAATCCAAGCCAACATATTAGTGTTTTAATATGCATAGTTAGCCCAAGGTCCATGAGACAGATAGACAGAAGACCACCAGAAAGAGCTGTAGACTACACTGGGAAGATTTTAAAAAATCCCCAAAGAAAGCACTAGGCTCCCTCTTTTGTATAGTTGCTAAGAAAAGTATTTGGACATTCCTGTTAAATCATTAGAAATCAAACTTTACTCAAACTGCTGAATTATTCCTATCTCTTCTTTCAGGCATCAATTCTGAAGGATAGATATTGTACTGACAGTTCCCAATGTCAGATGCATATGGATACCAGCTAAACCTTAATTTTCGATGCTTGCAGAACCCTGTTCTGATTTTGGTCCATTAGAAAAGCTTAGAACTATTTATTTATATATTTATTTATATGTTAAGTTGAAATTGTATAATGAAAAAATGTGTATATAGAAAGATGATAAGGAAATGTAAAAGATGTCTTGACATTGATATAATGATGTATAAAGCTTTATTTTATGTTTTTAAATTTTGAAAACTAAATAAAATTTACTAAATTTAAAAAAGAAAAGAAAAGCTTAGAACTATTCAGTTGAGTAGCGATAGAATTATGTAGCTTTCTCAGTTCTCATGGTTAGAAATCCTTTTCAGATGTAGTGATGCTTTTGTGAATGATGTTCATTTCTCTTGCTGAATTGGTCAGACATAAAAGTTCCTTGAACTCAATTTGATCCCTTCTTTGTGATCAGGAAGAAATAGAGCAGCAATCTTAACTTTTATAAGTTCATTGTATGGTTGTGAATAATGGGGAATGCACTTTGCAAAAATTGCCATTTCTGCAGAATCTTTTAAGAAAACAAAGGCAGACCTGCCCTATTTTGTAGATGGGGTAATGAAAAAAACTGCTTTGTAAGGATATTTCATTCAAAACCTTGCCTTTTTGTGGGGGGAGATTCCTGCTATCCCCACCCCTGGCAACAAATTTTCTGACAAGCTTTGTATCAGTTTCAGCACTTGTTTGTATCAAGAAAAATGTTTTAATTTCATCCATTGCTTTCCGCCTGGCATTTTTCCTAGGTAGTGATTTATAGCCTATTGTTGAACCTATGTTTAATACATGCCAATAAATAGTTGCAGAAGGGAAGCAAGATATTCTTCCACTTTTTCACACCTACTTCAGTCTGTGTGTCTGTGTGTCTGTGTTTGTGTGTGGGGGGGGGAGAGAAAGAGGGAGGGAGGGAGAGAGAGAGAGAGAGGGAGAGAGGGAGAGAGAGAGAGGAGGCTTTTTACAGAAACACCATCCTCATCACATTAACTTTTGATGATTCATTTTTAAAGAAAGAAAGGTTTTCATATAGCGGAGGACTTTGTGCCCTTAAGACAAGAATACCATAACCTTGTTTATTTTCTTTTGCTTCATCTTGCTTTCAGGATAGCAGTGAGTTGTTTACACCCTCAAGGCTGATTAGAAGTCTTGATTATTCAAGATTTTTGGAATCCTCCCAATCTGACTACAGAAGAGAAAGGCTGGTTGGGAGGAGAGGAAAGCCAATCAAAGCCAGGAGACAAATTGATCTTAACATTGATTAAACTTAGGCGTGCTAGCGTTCTCAGCAGATGTTAGGCTCCAGGATATCTTGGGAGCTCTCAGAGGTATAGTATGAACAAAGAGCAGGATAGACACGCAGCACTATGCTGTTGACATTTTCTCCTCAAACGGTTTGCTCTTAACTTCCCCTGCACGGAATTGCTCCAACGGCACTGCTTGTTGATATCTCTCTTATGGCTTTGTTTTCAGAGCATATATCTGGCTTGATTTGACCATTGGGCATTTGCTACTGGTCTGTAGGGGTGGAATATCTTTCATAGCCTTCTGGAGCTGCATTTTCAGAAGAGGGTATCATTAGGACAGGAATCAGGTTTATAAAGAGATATGTGGACCAGAAAAAAATTCCAGGATTAAAATTTTTCCATGGAAATGTTTCTGCATGAGAATAATAAGCAGTACCCTGCTAAATCGGACTCCTGGCCCATCTAAGCCAACAGTCTGTTCTCTCAGTGGTGAACCATCTGCACAAGGAGGCTGACCAGTTCCCAGCAGATGGCCTTCAGAGGCAGTCACACTCCAACCAAGGTTACTAGTCATTGATCCTATAACTTCCAAAAATTGGTCCAACCTGTTTTTGAAGCCAGCCAAGCTGGTAGCCATGTCCACATCACATTGTAATGAATCCCAATGCTAAATCGCAAATTGTATTTTAAAAACCCTTTTGTCTATCTGATTCTTTCAAGATGCAGTTTCAATTTGGTCTAATATTTGAGGAAGAATAAAATAGTTACTCTTTGTCCACTTTATCTGCACCATGCATACTTTTATACTCTCCAATCGTTGCCCCTCTTCTTTGCCTCTCCTCTAGAATAAAAAGCCCCAAATATTGCAAACAATATTCGCAAGATGTTCATTCCTTACAGTCCCTTGACCATCTTAGTTGCCATCCTCTGAAACTTCTCCAACACCCACTTTGAGGTTTGGAAACCAGAGCTGCACACAGTATTATTACAGATATAATCACGCCATTGATTTATATATGCACATTATGATATTGTCATCTCAGATTTCAATATGCTATTATCCCCAATGTGCTGTTAGACCATTGCACAATGAATGCACAGTGGGTCAGCATCTTCATTGAACTGTTTGCTGTTATCGAAGATCTCTTTCCTTATCAGTCATTGCTAGCTCTGATCCTATTAGCTGTGTAATCTTCTTAGTTTGTCTCCATAAAGCAACTTGCCAATTAAAAAAAAAATGTATGGAATTTGTTTTTCAGGGGATTGATCTAAAAGTTAAAAAGGAGGAGTTCTCTCCCTTCTTCACATCAAATAATGCAGCCCAGATATTTATAGAAAATGATGAATATTGGGATGGATATGCTAATTAGAAATAGTTTAAACAGGAAAATTTTTCAATTCTTGGAAAACCTGTATCTCTATTTTGAATTCCAGCCATCAGAAAAAATAATCTGCTGAGATAAACTTGCTATTACATATTCTTAATATTGTAATCCTCCAGTATCTTTGAAATAGTTTCATATTGTTAATTTCTTTCACAAGATATTTATGGGTTCAAATAATCATGTTTAAAAAGGCAGCATGATCCACTCTTTATTGAACAAGACTCATCTATTCTGTGAAAAGTTTACTTGTGCTAATTGATACCATCTTCAAAGACTATTCCCAGATGTATGTTTTCTTGTGTTTTTGGTTTATCACTTGTATTGCACGTAGGAAGGAAGAGGCCAATTAGTTAGCCATTAGAAATAGACACCATTATTTTATGGGGCTAACAGTCATGAGAAATAGGCCCCACAAAGTCACAGTAAAAGGTCTAATGGGATACAGATGTAATCTTTCTCAAACTTTGTTACTTTATTATTGCCTTGATTGCACATCAGTCATATAAAGTACTTATCCTGACTTAACAAGGTTAGCCAAAGAGAGGTACAAAAATTGCAATTCCGATGAAAGCATTTTGTATAAGCTGCAAATAGTTCTCAGTGTTTTTAATCACACTTTATCTCTCAGCTCAGCCTACCTCACATTTTGTTGCTGGTGGGGGGAAATGGGATAAGGGAGTGCTGTGCACACTTTCTTGAGCTCCTAAACAAAAAAAAAGAATATTTCTTCAGGGATGTCAGGACCATCAACCACTTGGTTGGTTTTTTACTTAGAATAATGTGTGAACCATGCCACATTATGTATAAACCAGAGTTTAAGGTTTAAGGATAAGTATGGACCAGGCCATTGTGGCTTATTCAGCAGATCATAGTTAAATAAACTCTTTGGATAGTTTGTCAATTGTAATATTGAAAGGCATCCTGATTGGTGAAGATTGTTAAAAGTGCAATAAAAAAGAAAAACCCTGTATTATTATAAATTTCAATAGAAAATCTTTACATATGTTCTTAATATTTGTCTTACATCAGCTAGCTTACAAATGTTTGATTAGCATATGTTGTCTACAGTTTGTCAACAGTGCTGAAAATAAACAAATTGGAAGTAGACATCCCATGCTGAGGGGCAGTACACCCTGTGGATTTTTATTTTTCACCAACAAAAATAATAAATAAAGAGAACTGAGCACTAATCACCAAGATTAAAATAATTTAAGCTTAGAGATGTTTCTATGGTTGCTTGATGGAATAGAACATCTTTATCTCTACTGATAGGCTTATTCATTCCCTGGAAGATATGTGCAAGTTGTATTTTAAATGAATCTGGAAATGTAAACATGAAGGATGAGAGCCCCAAGATACACAAATGTAAATATGAAGGATGAAAGGGCCCAATATGAGAGGCCTTACTAATTTTATTTCTTGTTTTATTTTAGCAGAAGCCAAATTACCAGACTGAAATCAGTTGCCAAAAATTGCCTGTAGTAAATCTCCATTTAGTGTACCAGCTTGGTAGATGTCAGAAGTTGAGCTGAAAGGCAGTATAGACGTTCACAACTTGACAGAATTTTGCTTCTGCACAGAGTTAGTCACTTCTTTTTACTGTAGCTCTCCACAGTAAAATGGGCAGCCACAGTAATTTCCTATGCTGTAAAATAAAGCATTTTTGTTTGTGTGTGTTGAAATGACCTATGGTATAAAACAAAGCATGAACGTGTATATTGTTGGCAGAGTAGACCAAGTACTAAATTGTATCCCTGACATTCCTGAGAGAAGTTCTAGTAAGAAGATCCCATTTGTCATCCCAATCTAAAAGCTTTCTCCACCCACTTTATTCTTACCATTGAAAGTCTTAGTTACTTTTGCTCCTAAGAGAAAAAATGAGGGCATCATTCGTATCAATCTCTCCTCTTCCCCCTGCCCCCATTCAAAAAAGGGGATATTAGAAATCTTTTTTAATGGCATTGATTTTCTTGCTTTTTAAAGTTTTTTGTTGTTCTCTTTGTAGAGCTGAAAATCAATATTAAAATACTTGAAAATAATTTTTTAAAAGCATTCATTAAACAACCAAGAAGGTTGTTTATCAGTCAACCTCCTCCCCTCCCCCGAAAAAGAACCTCCACAAACAGTTCAGCAGATAAAACAATAGCAATTTTCTTTGAGTAAAACTGATAGTTGAAACGTGTGCTATTTGTGCTATTTGACAAAGTGTCTGGTTGTCAAAAATCGTTCATAAAAACAGAAGAAAAACTGATGAAGGAGGAAGAAATAGCTTCAAGAGGTTGGATTCTATGTATTGTATATTTCATGAGTTGTCAGACTGCTGATATAATGCCAATATAGATCAACCTAGGTGGGACAGCATTTTTTAAAAAGTTTTTTTTTCCCTGAGGATTGGAGGACTTAAAACTCTCCAAATGTGATTGAATTATAACTCCCAATAGCCTTCACTGTAGGCCAATCTGACTGGATATCCTATGTGTATATTTCTGTAATTTTTAACAAAGCACAACTTTCCTGCCTTGCTTCGCTCTAATTACAAACAACATGCTATCACAAGGTTTATGCTGAAAAATCTCTATTGCACATTTCAACCGGACAGGATTATATGGAAAATTCAGATGTTCTGTTCCATTGTAAATTTCTTTCCTTATGATTTTCCCCCATGGAATTCGGTGTCTTGAATGAGCTACTGTAATGTCTCACTCTAGTGAACTTTGCAAGATGTCCCAGATATATCCAAAATATATTTACGTTTCCATCTGTCAAGTTTTCCCACAAGTCCTCTGAGAGTTAGTGGATATATTCTTTTTTCTGGTCTGCTGAAAATAAGTATCCCATAAAATCGAGGTGGGAGCCAGGGGCCCACAACAGGGTTTGGCTTATAAGATCATTCAGTTGGGCTCATAACTTATCTTGTAACATTTTACTCCGTCTTTTAGAACCCAAGCTATCCCCAAGGCCTGCTACTCCATCTAATTTTATGCTCTGCTATTCCTTCCAGAGCAATAGGAATGTTCCCACTATGCAAAATTGTTGCAACGTTTGGATGCATTCAAGTGGGCCCCTCGCCAGCATCGGTTCTGCTTACAGGTGTACTTGATGGCTTTCTCATCTTAGGCAATACTCACTTAAGGAAGCCGACAGGCAAAAACAGGCTCAGAGGAGGAGGAGGAGGGCTCAAAAGGAACATAGAAAATGAACCATGGAGCTGAGAAGGAAAGCACAGGAGGACAAAACAAATAAAAGAAGCAAGGATGGCTGTTGAAAGAGAAAAGCAGAGGAGTTTGTATGTGGGGAGGAAATGGGTAGGAAAAAATAATAATATGGGTGAATAGAGGAATAAGGATGAAGGGAGGTGGGGATAGGGGTGGGTGAGGGGGTGGATAAAGACTTGATATTAAAATTAGTTGATGATTCCTTTGTCAAGTCTATATTTGGGGAATACAGGTAGACCACAGTTGAGCCAAACATTTATGCGGCTTACGTGAGAGATTCGTTTGCCCATCTTACAATTTTTCTTGCCACAGTTCTTAAGTGAATCATTGCAGCTGTTAAGTTAGTAAGCCAGTTGGTGAGTGCATCTGGCTTCCCCATTGACTTTGCTTGTCAGACAGTCACAAAAGGCGATCACATGACCCTGGGACATTGCAACCGTCATAAAAACGAACCAGTTGCCAAGCTTCTTAATTTTGATCACATGACCATGGGGAAGCTGCAACGATCATAAGGATGAAGAATGGTCATAAGTCACTTTTTTCAGTGCTGTTGTAACTTTGAACCATCACTAAATGAACTGTTGTTGTAAGTTGAGGACGACCTGTATAGAAAAATGAGTTATAAATTAAAAGAAATTTTGATTTCCCTGATAATAGTTCCAACAGCCTGAAGTATTTTGGAAATATAACAATTTTGTTTCCATCTCTTTAATTCTCATTCCCATACCTGGAGGAAGTCAAAATTGAATTGTGATGTTAATTGCAGGTGAACAAAATTTTACCCTTTTAAGATGACTAGGTTGGAACAGTTCACTTTTCAAAAAAAAAATGTCATAGCAGTTTTCATCCCTGAATTTCTGTTCTGCTGCCAAGGATGTTTTTCTGATAAGCAATATTACATTAAGTTTTAAGGTTGTTGTGACCAGGAGTGGGAGTTTTCCCCACTACTCAGATTGATGTATGTTTTCTTTCATTAATGCTTTTATGGCACCTAACTTTCCATTTGGATGGCTGCCCACATAGCTGGTTGAAGGAAGCTCACAACATCTCTGCTTTTATTAAGTTACTTGTGCTTGGCAAGGCAATGGAAATTTTATAGTGTTTATGAAGTAGCATTTATTCATATATTTTTAATAGCTCTCTTTAGTGGTATAGATGTAACTCCAGATTAATCAGAATTTCCTCAATATAATTATTCATCTTCATATCTATGCAAAATGCTCTTTGTGTTCTGGTGTTCCTTCTTTTAACAAATAAATAACCCCATGAATAACCTGTTGTCTCAGTAAAATGATGGAAAGGTGTATGTGGAATAAGAACTGGAATAGCTGAATATTCATATTGATAAATACACCAGAATACAGTACATGTGTGTACAAAATACCGTATTACTCTTGGGTTATGGAAAACCTTAAAGATTCAGAGAAGTTCAAAGGAAATGGAATTCAGATTAATTATGCACCATTAACTTTGATGCTTTAATTGCATGTATCAAAAAGTTAAAAGTTTCAGGGCCTGTCTCTAGACTTTTCATCTTCAACAGTAACTTTGGAATAAAAATATTCTAAAAAAAGTCTACCCATTTACCAGTTTTGTTTTTTTCTGGATTGCAGTGATTCATTCTTCACTATCCATTTTCTTTTGTTCCTGCATTCACCTACTCAGTTATGCATATACAGGGGTGGACACCAGTGGTGGGATTCAAAAATTTTTACTACAGGATCTGTGGGCGTGGCTTGGTGGGTGTGGCAGGGGAAGAATACTGTAAAATCTCCAGTCAGAGGTGATATTTGCCGGTTCTCTGAACTACTCAAAGTTTCTGCTACCAGAACTGGTCAGACTGCTGAATACCACCTCTGGTGGACACCCCTTATAAATGTTATATTATACTGTATGAGCCACAGTGGCGGAGTGGTTAGAATTCAGGCTACATTTTCTTGGCTGCAATTTGGCAGTTAGAGTCTCACCGGCTCAAGGTTGGCTCAGCCTTTCATCCTTCCAAGGTCGGTAAAGTGAGGACCCAGATTGTTTGGGGGGGACGACAACAATATATTGACTTTGTAAACTGCTTAGAGAGTGCTATAAAGCACTATGAAGCAGTATATAAATCTATTACTACTGGTATTATTAACACACCATCTTTGTGTATAGCCAACGCTGGGGTTAGCTATGTGTACTCCATTCTCCATTTAATGCTTTCTTACCAGCAACAGCTATCGCAATTGTTAATTAGATGAGCTTGTTACTAGACAAGTTTTTGAGACAGTGAAAGCATTTGTAAATTGACAGGAAACAACATTGTTCTTATAGACAAAATCTCTGGGGACTTGAAAGATTTCAATTTAATTTAATTTAATTTTTTTGTCTCAAGCTTACAACTATTTCATTTTTCTTTTATCGTGTTTTCTGATGAAGGGCATGGTTTTCTGTGATTTAATTCGAGGCCTCCTTTA
This sequence comes from Pseudonaja textilis, assembly GCF_049901715.1. Taxonomy (NCBI): domain Eukaryota; kingdom Metazoa; phylum Chordata; class Lepidosauria; order Squamata; family Elapidae; genus Pseudonaja; species Pseudonaja textilis. Next base: position 214,010,837 of record NC_141990.1, read on the forward strand.
TCTCCCTGCACTTTGTGCTAAGCTCTGTTGAAGGTAGTCCTCAACATAAGACCACAACTGAGCCCAAAACTTCTGTTGTGAAGTGAGACATTTATTAAGTGAGTTTTGCCCCATTTTACAACCTTTCTTGCCACAGTTGATACATGAATCACTGCAATTGATAGGTTAGTAACCTGGTCATTAAATGAATCTGGCTTCCCCATTGACTTTGCATGTCAGAAGGTCAGAAAAGATGATTGCATGACTTGGGGACACAGCAATGGTCGTAAGTATGAATCAGTTGTCAAGCATCTGAATTTTGATCTCACGATCATGTGGGTGCTGCAATGGCTGTAACTGTGTCATAAGTCACCTTTTTAATGCTGTTGTAATTTTGAACGGTCACTAAATGAACTGTTGTAAGACAGGAGTCCTGTATATCCATAAAAATAGATTAACCCTTCCTGTAGTAAATGCAATCTTGCAAATTCTTCGTTTACCAAAATGAGGTGCAAGTTATGTCTGTATGGAATCATTGCCTCCTTTCCCAGAGTCATTGCAGTATGTTATTATATTTTTTTACTTAATTAGTCAAATTGCTATTGTAGCAGTTTGTGTTTATGACTTTATAAACATGCTGAGTATTTATCATATGCGTCCCTGATTCTTACATTATGCAAAAAAATCAAACAGCTGTCCTTTGTTTACTGTAGCCAAATGTTTTATAATTTCGCAGGTTGTCATAGGATGGCAATTTTTCAGATGGGAAGAGAAAAGTTTGCTTAACATTGTTTAGATTTCCATTTCATTGTTTATTTTCTTCTGGAGTTGACATCTATAAACAGGCAACTATTGCTAATGATAAAAGTGACCAGACCAGTTCATAGCACTCCAGTGTCTTATAAGAAGGAAACAACTGTCTACATTACCAGCAGATGTATAAATACTGACTAGCGTACTAATGCTGCAATGAATCAACTGCTGTCAGTGCTGTGGCTTGACTTGCAAACAATATTCACAAGATGTTCAACTCTTTTGATTTTCACTTCTACAGAAATGAGAGACTGGACTATCAGAAACTCTGAATTCCTCACCACCACCACCACCACCACCACCACCACCAAGTCCACATCATGAGCCTAAAAATGTAGGGGAAGAGGGATAGTGCTCATCGCAGTCTTATAATGTGCCACATGTTAGAAGGATAACCTTTACAGAGGGGAGCCTTTATTGCTACCCTAGACTCCCTTTAAATGGGGAACTGGACTTCAGTATGTTGCTGGAACTGGATATGTCTAGTTTGATGAAAAGAAGGACTAGGGCTGACATGATAGCAGTGTTCCGATATCTCAGGGGCTGCCACAAAGAAGAGGGAGTCAAGCTATTCTCCAAAGCACCTGAGGGCAGGACAAGAAGCAATGGGTGGAAACTAGTCAAGGAGAGAAGCAACTTAGAACTAAGAGACATTTCCTGACAGTTGGGACAATTAATCAGTGGAACAACTTGCCTCCAGAGGTTGTGGCTACTCCAACACTGGAAGTTTTTAAGAAGAGTTTGGATAGCCAGTTGTCTGAAGGAGTGTAGGGTTTCCTGCGTAAGCAGGGAGTTGGACTAGGGATGCTGTGTTATGCTATGCTATGCTATGCTATGCTATGCTATTCCTTCCGTTTTCCATTCCATTCCATTTGGGGAGCTGGGGTATTTTTCTAAACTCATATTTGAGATATGGGAACATTCCATATAGAGCTCCCTGAACCACACAATTAATATCTTTGAATGTATTCTGAAACCTTTGATCTATCCAGCATTCAGAATTTAATTCATTATGCTAATCCCATTGTTGAAACAGAATCAGTTGCCATTAAGCAGAACTGACTCTTGGTGTTCGATTGCCAGAAACATGTTGTGTTCTTTGGAAAATTTTCACTTGACTGGTCTCTGGATCAGGTTTCTAATTTCTGCTGCAGTTGGTTTTCCTGTGGGCATGAGGCATGTGGTTTCTTTAAACCTTTTTTGGTTTAGTTTTTATCTCTGCAATTTGGGTTTTGGTTTGGTTTGTCTGTACTTAAAAATTGAGATTGTGGGACTTTCATAATTTTATTTTTCATAAGTCTTTGACATCCTTGGATTTATTGTCTGCTCTCTTTGCACCATCTGGTTTGGGGCCTGACGGAATCTCTCCGTTCTAAATGTGGGTCACTGGGGCTGTCAGCAATTAGAATTTAGCTGGCTGAAAACTAATGGTTGATTGTTCAGCTCATCCTCTCTTGCAAGTTGATGTTAATGGCACAATAAACTAATCTTGTAAGTAGTACCTTTTTGCCAAGCTCAATTTTTTGCTCCCAGCTACTTAGACAGACATCTAACACTCCTCTGTTATTTGTAAAATGTGTTTCTTTGGCAATAGCCATACTGCTTTGTAAATGATCGCTGCAATCAGATTTTCTTGTTTCTTTTTTACTTTTATAAAAATGATGTGTTGTTACAATATGTAACAATTCTGCATCAGATAAAATGAATATTGAATTAATTAAAATAGGAGGATGGATGTACCTATTATAGTATGTCAGTTGGACTTAAAGAGAGTGACAAGCCCAAGTTTGTCCAGTGACTTTTCATGGCTCATTATGGATTAGAACCTGGGGTTTCTGTTTCCTCAATCAACATTACAATCACCATATCAAACCATACCATAATGCTTTCTTTTTAACTCAGGGGTGCAATAGAGGGAAAAATGCAGTGGTGGGATTCATTTTTTTTTACTATCGGTTCTGTGGGTGTGGCTTGATGGACGTGGCAGGGGAAGGATACTGTAAAATTCCAGTCAGAGGTGGTATTTGCCGGTTCTCAGAACTACTCAAAATTTCCACTACCGGTTCTGCAGAACTGGTCAGAACCAGCTGAATACCACCTCTGGAAAAATGACAATATCACTTAGTCTTATATACTGCTTCGTAGTGCTTTACAGCTCCCTCTAAGTGGTTTACAGAGTCAGCATATTGCCCCCAAAAATCTGGGTCTTAATTTTACTGACCTCAGAAGGCTGAGTCAACCTTGAACCAGTGAGACTCAAACTGCCAAACTTTTGGCAGCCGTCAATCAACAGAAGTAGTTTGCAGTACTGCAAATCACTGCACTATCATGGCTCTTAATAACTGCTTAGGAATAATGTAATACAGAATACTATTTTTTTTATCCTTTACTGTATTAGCTAAGCTTCAAGTTTATTACATTAATGACGTATTTTAAGCATAAATGTGCACAACAATGGCTAGGAGGCCTTAGTCAATTGTTCTAATGATGGTTTTAAAATAGCATGGCCCCACTTACCCAGTGATGTTGTTTATGGACAACCCAACTAACCTTCCAGAGGAATTTTAGTGAAAAATAAGTGCATCCCCTGTTGCAGCAGCTTCTCTTTTAAATTTAAAATGACATTCTTAAAATATGATTAGTGTAACTGTAATTTGTCACCTAAACCATGTCTAGCAATACCTGGATTTCTGTGATTTTACTAAAAATTGGCTCCCCATTTCAAAGCATTTCTCTGCTCTCATGAGGATTTAAAATCTCTTTTACATAACCATTAATCAATTCAGAGGAATATTTTCTTGAATTCCCTGTCAAACATACTGTACATCCATTTTTTCTTCCAGAATGGATGTTTAAATTTATTTTATTTATTTGCTGCATTTTAATGCTGTTTTTTTTCAGCCTGTACCTTCTCAGATGTCTCAGAGCAATTAAAAACAGAGACTCACAGAGACTAGACACACAACAGATGGAGGGTGAAGAGAGAAGACAGAGAAGGGTGGTCAGTTCTTCAAGGCCAGAGAAAAGAATTGAGCTGACATTTATATGTAATTCCAGGAAATCCTGGTTGACTTTTCTTCCGGGACTTCTTGCTTCTTGCTCCTCCTCCTCCTCCTCCTCCTCCTCTCCCCCTCCCCCTCCCCTCCCCTCCTCCTCCCCCCCCCTCCCCTCCCCTCCCCTCCCCCCCCCCCTCCTCATCCTCCTCTTCCTCTTCTTCTTCTTCTTCTTCTTCTTCTTCTTCTTCTTCTTCTTCTTCTTCTTCTTCTTCTTCTTCTTCTTCTCCTCCTCCTCTTCCTCTTCCCCTTCCATGTCTAAACAAAACTTTAAATTGCCAGAATGAGCTTTCTGCTCTCAAATTCCAGCACTAATAGTAGGAGAGAAGAAAATAAATAGTAGGGAAATGGATGAGAATTACAAGTACAAAATTATATTATGCAACCTTATATAGTTCTTTGAAGAAGGCATAGCATTTTGTCTTGAATTATCTGGGGTTAGAATTCTGTTAAATACTATGCTCTGTGTTGAGATCAGGTGGGAATTTCCCATGATTCTAATTTCTGTACCCAGGCTAAGACTCTGTGAGAAACCCGTGTTTTTCTCCCACTCCAGGACATTTTTCCAATGGAACGAGCAATCTGGGAGACCATTTTGGTGTACTGATAAGGTAGCAGGTTAAAAACTGGGAGACCATGAGTGCTAGTCCCACCATAGGCATAAAGCCAACTGGGTGATCTTGGGCCAGTAACTCTCTCTTAGCCCTCGGAAGCAGAGTCCAGCCCAACTGTTAGTATTTTGGCTACTACCAGAAACACATACCAATAATGTCTTTATTTTTGGCCAATAACAAAGCCAAGAAGCTAGATTCATTCTGGCAATTTAAAGTTTGGTCTAGACATGAAAGATGAAGAAGAAAAAGACAAAGGCAATCCACTTCTGAAATCTTGCCAAGAAAACTGCAGGGACATGCCCAGACCAGTTGCCAGTAGTCAACTCTATCTTAAAGATATAACACCTACACACACACACACACACACACACACACACACACACACACACACGAAAGAACAGCCTACATCCTGTGTAGTTCAGATAGCCTTGTTGACCCAAGAGAACTGACAGATCAAGCAACTTGAGAGCAACTCATTCTCTTGAGTAATTATATCTGCATGTTCAGTCATTAGTTGAGTAGAAAATGGAGCTGATTCTAGCACCATATCTGCATATGCCTAGTTGTCTCAGACCCATTCACACATTGGTTCGGTGCATGACCATAATTTTTAATAAGGGCTAAAAGTTGTCGATGGTTTCCAAATGAAAAATTTTGTATATAATTGTGCATAGTTGCGTGCTTAAGAATTCTTTGTTAAATTAACTTTCACCAAGTTGACACTCATGCCCTGACTGCTTTTTCCTTGCATTAATCTGAAACGGCACCTTCTGCTTCCATTCTCTTGCATGACTTTGGAAGCTAGGATAATCAGCCAGAAGAGTCACAGCAGCAGATGGCAAGAAAACTCCTGAGGAGCCAAAGTCCTATTTTCATGCAAATGGCTTTGGTGGCTAAAAAATAAGGAGCAGGAGGCAAAATCACTCTTATATTAAAGAGACGGATTCAATTGTTTATAAACACCATGCTTGGGATATATTTTATTAAGCATCAGATAAGTCATTTATTGCAAAGTAATGAACAGGGGAGTGAATGCCTGTTGATGTTAATTTTTTGTCAGAATAAATCCCATCTGTTAAGTTCTTTCTGAGAAGAATTTTCTTGAATCCCCAATGGGGTAATAGCATGGTTAACAGTTAATTGGAAATATAAGACTATTACTATATAAGACGATTACTATAGCTTAAAATTTCTAACATCTCCAAGTTTTCTCTGAAATGCTGCTGGTGCTTTGTTTAATCTCTTGAGTGGGAGGTTAGACTAGTTGATCTCCAAGATCCCTTTCAACAGTTCTATGATTCAACTATAATTCCACATTTTTGATGATATCTTTCACAAAATAGTTTCTGACGGCATTTAAATAGTCAAATATTTATGGAAGGGAGTGTGGACATTCTGGAATTATTTGGATGATGGCCACATCCAAAGTTTACATGCAAAAAGCAGGACATCAAGGTTTGCCACACAATTAACTGACCAACTGATAATGTTCTTTTTCCAATTCTAAACATACTTATTAGAGACTGAGAACTGTTTTGCTCATGGAATATACTTTCAAACGATCTTTTTACAATGGTACCGCTAGTTAATTAAATTTAGATTAATCTGTTTAGAAGTATTACAAACTACGCTAAAGACAAAATATTTTATATTGTTTTTCATCTAACAAGAGGAAAAATTTTTTTGCTAGATAAAATGAAGCTTTTTTTAAATAAAAAATGCACCTGCAACATTTTAATAAATTTGCAGATTTTTCTGTAGGGCTGGTCAAGTTAGAAACAGACACCACAAAGACTAGGAATGCTCCATTATTGTTTTGGGTACAATAACAGAATCTTGAAAAATCTGTCAGAATTTCTCTGTCCTATCTTAAGGAGAAACAAGGTAGAGATATTTTGAATCTCCTCACACTCTTACCTTTCCAAGACAGTCATTTATTTTCTCTTCTGTAAAATTACTATTATTAACAATATTCCATTTTCAAATCAACATACATTTATTATTTTTATATTTCTTTTTCCTTTTTTCTTTATGTATGGGGAACGATTTAAGCACAACAAATTAAAACATTTAAAAAGGCAAAATTCTGTAATTAAAATATATTCCAGACTCATCTGATTTTTTTAAGTCTTCCAAAGGGAAAACCAAGTGTTCAGTGTTCATCCAACTTGTCCCTAGAATTTTTTATTTGCTTTCTGTTAACAGCTCTTGCATGCCTACATAATCCTCCATAGTAGCTGAAGCCTGCCTATGAGGAAAATTGGAGAAGCCAAAGAGCTCACTATGGGTGAGAGATGCATGAGTTAATGAGTACATTTATAAGGCTCTGCAAGTTTAGTCACAAACTATTTACAATTTATTTTATTTTAACAAATTATATGCCATCCACTCCCATTTGTAGCTATAGGGAAGTTACTAACATCAGTTTCCTGTTTTAACCTCTGTTTACTATGATATATAGGTCTTAATGATGTTCAGTGATGTGTGCCTCCATTCAGATGGTAATACACTACAAATGTTTATTTAACCATTTTGGTATACTGCCACATTGCAGTATATAAAAACATGAAACCAACTAAATATAATCAAACATTTGTATCTTATCTTCACAGAGATTCTTACAGAGCTAATAGATGAATGTTAGCTCCATCCATATCCTTACTTCATATTATATACATTTTTCATACGTGTGCATAAATAAAGCCAGAATGAAGTCATAGTTCATAATCCATCTGAATGGATTAGTGGATCATCCACAAAGCCATAGTAAATGAAGTTGGCTCAGCTTTTGAATACTTGAGATGCATGAGTTAATGAGTACATATATAAGGCTCTGCAAATTTAGTCAAAAACTATTCACAATTTATTTGGAGTTTAAGTTACAGTGGCACTGTGAATAGTGACTTAATGACCATTTTTCACACTTACAGCATCTCCATGGTCACGAGAGCTGCCTAGAGCTGCTTTTGAACTGGAGCGGACTTCTTGTGTGAAGGTGTCAGTTGAATTTAGTTTCTGTTCACTTTCTCTTTTTCTCCACTCATGAATTTTTCATTTTTCCTCTCCTTCTCCATTAACTCTGGTTGGAAGGAATGGAAAAAAGGTTTGCTTTATGAATGTTGTAAGTTTCCCAGCAAAATTTATAACCAAATTAGTGTATGTGTCCCTCCTCTGCTTATGGCTTTCCGTTAATATCTGATCAGTCCAAAATGCTGGATTAAGTGGGACTTTGCTCAGTATCAGAGTGGCGCTTAAGTCTGTCTGAAGATTGAAATTACCTCCAGTCCAGTCCAGGAAGCGTTATCTGATGTGCTACTGTCAAGCCTTGGAGATACACCAGGTCAAGAAACAGATACCCAGAAATTCCAGGAATATGATCTTATTATTGTAGGGTGTAACAGCAAAAGCTAAAGCCTGACCAAATTCCTGTCTGTTCCCTGTTCTACATATAACCCTTGGCTTACAACCATTGATTGTTTCAAAGTTACAACGGCACTGTAAATAGTGACTTAATGACCATTTTACAGTTACAGCATCTCCATGGTCACATGATCAAAATTCAGATACCTGGCAACTGGCATGTATTTATGACAATTGCAGTGTCCCAGGGTCTTGTGATCACCTTTTGCAATCTTCGGATAAGCAAAGTCATTGGGCAAGCCAGATTCACTTAACAACCATTTTACTAACTTAAGAACTGCAGTGATTCACTTAACAACTGTGGCAAGCATGGGGCAAAATAACTGTCTTGTTTAGCAACAGAAATTTTGGGCTCAATTGTGGTCGTAAGTAGAAGACTACCATAACTAAACAAAATCAAGGGATGGTTTTTCCGAGTTTCTTTCTGACACTCACTTCAAACTCTGGATTGTATGATTTCTTCTCTTGCGTCCCCTCAAAAATAGATGTTGCTTATCAGAACTGGAACTGCTGTAATAAACTTCACCATATCAATTGTGAGTAGGGTGAATTATTAGTGAAATACTCCAGTACTCCAGTTCTGCACATTTCAGCCTCAAGCAAACTAGAAGCAATCTTCACGTGTGTGGTGTGGATATTTGCAAAATATACATAATACATCAATAGCATTCTCACTGCTCACCCAGAGGCTTTGTCTAGGCTTCATCTTCCTCCGACCTGTCAGTCACAAAAACTGTCCTTTGACATTTAAACAAACACAGGTAAAATATGTTTTACTTGTGCTCGATGTCATAGTTTTCTTTAGGAAACAAACAAGATACCTTTGCTTGCACTTTTCCTTCTCCATTGTACGATGCAAAGTAAGAGGCACTGAGGAGTGGAGAATTCATCCATTTCTTCTTTTTAGAGGCATGGTGTGAAGTGATAGAAAACATCCCTTCTGCAGCTGCTGCAGAAGGACACGTCATATTTGCAATGTCTCAAAAGCTGGGCTTTTATAAAAGACAAACACCTTGCAAGCTTTTCTTGCTGCCTTTGCCTTCTATAAAAAGTCTGAGGAAATATCCTTTCCTCTACAAACTGAACAATATCTGCTTCTATTAATGGCTATCTCCTATAATATATCCACATTTGGGGACTTCCATTAAAGAGGCAGTCTTGAGTTTTGCATAACTATAGAAATGAACTCCTTTCTTAGGGCCACGATGCATACTTAACTAAGGCATTTTAGGCCATAATTAGACACCTCTGATTAAATCATAGAATCATAGACTTGGAATCTCTCCTTCCCAGTCTATCAAATCCAACCCCCCACATACACTCCCAAGTTTCCTGACACCATTCCCAAGAGATGTTTACCCAGCCTCTGTTTCAAAATGAAGAGGCAGAAACCACTTCGTGCAAGAACCGATTCCACATCCAGATTTCCCGTCCAATTATTATGTCTATAGCTAATCCTCAACTTACGACCACAATTGGGTGCCAGAAATTCTATTGCTAAGCAAGACAGTTCTTAAGTGAGTTGCACCTGATTTTACAATCTTTTTCGTTAAGTGAATCGCTGCAGTTAAGTGATTATGACACAATCATTCTTTAAGCAACCCTGGCTTTCCCCATTCATTTTGCTTGTCGGAAGCAGGCTGTGAAGATTGCAAATGTCTATTATGTGACCCTGGGACACTGCAACAGTCGTAAATGCAAGGACCAATCATAAACCACTTTTTCCAGTCCTGTTGTAACTTCAAATTGTTGCTAAACAAATGGTTGTAAGTTGAGGCCTACCTGTACACTTGTTTGGTTTGTGTGCTACCTCCTCCCTTTATTACATAGCTAATACCAATTCTAGCCTGGATGCCTACAGCAGCAGTTTCCTACTGTTCCAACAGAGGATATCCAGATAAATCCAGATAAATTATTGTCCTGGTGACCAGTGGTGGCATTCTACTGGTTCGGCCCAATTCTGCCGGTAGCGGCGATGAGCAGTGGAGACCGAACCAGTTCTCTCCACTGCTCTGCTGTTGGGCCCACCCACCTGCCCAGGCTCTCATATTCACTTTTATTCTCTACTTTTGAAGCACAGCTGCTTTGCGTGGCACAACAGAGTGCCGCGCAGCAACTGCTGAAGCAACTGGGAGAGTGCAGGCTTGCAGGAGATGAGTTGGAATGCCTCTGCACCTGTGCAAATGCCTCTCTGCCTGTGGAAAGTGCACATTTGGCGCACACACGTGCACATGCACGCAAAGTGAGTGCATGTGCGCAAAGCATGCCCACCAAGCCACGCTCACCGAACTGGTGGTAAAACTTTTTGAATCCCACCACTGCTGGAAACTGATACATTGAGTGTGATCTCAGGCAAAATAAGCTTAAACTAGGTTGAATTTTGAAAAGGTAACAATTGTGGACTGATAATTTCCTGGATGTCTTCTATATTTTATAGACTTGTAAGAAAGTATCTTAAGGGTTTCTTTCACCCACAAAGACAATTTTTGTTCAGTGAGTAATGAATGCTCTAAGATCATTGATTACAGACACAAGCCTTAAGGCTCAATTAATATTTTAAAGTATCCATGATTTCATTCTGAACTTAACTTCCCCAAGGTACATTCCTTTAGTAAGATTTTTTTTTCCAATTAAGAAGCATTTCATTTCTAATATCTAACATCAGCTTCCCCAGTCTGTTTTTTTTCTAGATAAAAAAATTGGAACTGCAACTTCCAGAATGTCCCCAGTGTATCTAGAAATATCAGGCTGGAGCAAGCTAGTTTAATGTCTCTTGGTGACTTAAACCGTTCTCAAATATTTTTAGCTATTTCACCAAAAAATTTATGACATGAACAAATTTTGCTCTGGTTCTTCATTATTACATTTAAGACCTTTTATTTTGTTATTGTTGATAAGAGGAGCTAGCATAACTTCCAGAATGTCCCCAGTGTATCTAGAAATATCAGGCTGGAGCAAGCTAGTTTAATGTCTCTTGGTGACTTAAACCGTTCTCAAATATTTTTAGCTATTTCACCAAAAAATTTATGACATGAACAAATTTTGCTCTGGTTCTTCATTATTACATTTAAGACCTTTTATTTTGTTATTGTTGATAAGAGGAGCTAGCATAACTTCCTTGTTATACCTGTTTTTATGTTCACAGTGTATTCTTGGGCAGTCTGTCAATTTATGCTATATTTTGTAGAAAATCTGGCCTAAAAGATCAACATCTTCAGGGATTGTCATATACATACGGCTGCATGTGCAAGTATTGCAGATTAAAGGATAAAAACTAAAACTAGATTTTATGATCTTTTTTTAATGTAAAATTCTATTTTCAGACCCCAGCTGGGGTACTTCATATTTATATATTTTCTACATGTTAAAAATTGCTTGAATACTAAAAACTAGTCAGTCACCTCTTTATTTTTTTTGTCTTTTTACCACATTATATTAATCGTAACAAGTATGCATTTAAAGCAGCAATATACAGGAGGAAAAAAACCCTTTTTAATATAAATTTTATTAAATATTTAAAAAAGAAGATAAAAATAGATGCAAAATATTATATACTAAGGAAGGAGGGAGAAAGGGGAAGGAAGGAAGGAAGGAAGGAAGGAAGGAAAGAAGGAAGGAAGGAAAATACAAAGCAATGGGTTCTGATATTCTTCACAGCAGTTATAAGTTCAGTTATAACCTCTGTCTCTAAACTTATCATATTACTCTTCCTCCTATAATTTATTCTATCTTAAAATCAATGCTGGAAATTACAAGTACTTTTTTATTTTTACACAAAAATCCAAAGTATATTTATATTTCAGTTTAAGCATTTATAATCCATAATTAAAACTAGGATTTTAGAAAAATGAATTCCAATAGCACCCAACATGGAATCATTTTCTATGTCTTATTATGCCTAATGTGGCATTTGTTTGGTCTTGTCTATCATTGTCACTTCCATTTGTATTTTCTCCTTTAATTTTTTCCCAAAAAATTCTTGATTTCTGCATAGAGTTCAGTATAAATCACTGATGTTTAAAAATAAAAATCACCCCTTGCAATTTATTCCATCTAAATGGAAGTTTCTTCTGTTTCTCTGTTAGGAAAAAATACTCTTTTTTTCTTATGTAGAATTATAATTTCTCTAAGTACAATTCCATCTATATTATCAATTCTCAACCTATTATTAAAATACTGGTACAAAACTTGATGTCCAGTGTTCTACCTGACTAAGGGCACAAGGATATCCCGTGGAACTTTCTTAATTTTGCAAAATGTATATTGTACATCTTAATGCCTGTATCATTTTCCTCCCAATCAAAACAACTAGAGACTTAACAATCTTTTGTCTAATTATCTTCTCTGTGTTCTTGAATTGCTCCAAGTCTAAACCTTAAACAAAATTCTTTTTCTTTCAGTTCCAGTAATACCATGTCATCAAAATCTTTCTCAATTTCACTATTTATAACTTCTATCTTACTTTCCAAAACTTCCACTTTGTCAGTAATTTGTTTTAAGTCTCCAATCAATTGCCCTAGTTCAATCTTCTTAATTTCTTCTTTGATATCTTTTTTTTATCCCTGCAAATCCTTTTTCCATTTCTGTTTTTACTGCAGCAGTCATCTTTTTGCCAAATTCTTCAAACATCTTCTGCAATAAATCTGGTGAAATGCCCTTATCTGTAAGCTCTTCTAATGAACCCTTGTATCCTCCTGCCAGGTTAGCAGCTTTTCTTGTAGTTGTCATGGGGAGAAAATAAGAGCATTTCAGTTATTATGGTGAAAGTAAAAGAAAGGTTGCTCTTTTTTTTCTGTTTTGCTTCTCTCTCTTCCACACCTTAGTCTCAGTTAGCTCTCCGTAGTTACAGTCCCACTCTTATTATCACCTTCTTGTTTTAATAATAAATTAAAATTGAAATCCTTGAAAAATAACCATTTTTTATTTCAAAAATAGAGAAAATATAGAACTATTTTGGTCCGGTGATTAAAGCACCAGGATAGAAACCAGAAGAGTGTGAATTCTAGTTCTGCCTTAGGTGTGAAAACTGGCTGGGTGACTTTGGGCCAGTGAGTTTCTCTAAATCCAACTCACCTCACAGGTTGTTGTCATGGGGAAAATATGAGGAAGGAGTATTAGATATGTGGGCAGCTTTGAGTTACTAATAAAAATAATTAAAAAGGGGATAAAGAAGAAAGAAGGTACTCACCAAGAGCCTTTGATGTTCACTGCCATTTGGAATAGCTCTTTTAGGTTGTAAACTAATTAAATTGTACAGTGATTAAGAAAGTGAGGCTTTTGTCAAATGTCCAGTTAAGGATGCACAGTGGTTAATGACATATTACAGGCTAAGGACACATTATAAATCTCTCAGGTCAGAAAAGCTCAATTTGTGATCAACCACAAGAAACTCAGTTCCTCTGGCCTGTTTGTGAGGAACAGCTTTTCCAGAGCACAAGGTGCCAATCCCAAAGATCTCTCCTCACCTCCAGAGCAATGTTTGTCAGCAAAAAACTGGCTCCTGGGTGGTATGCCATTGCAGTGCTTCTCAAACCAATGTCTGACTCGCCATCAATCCCCACCCAGACCCTGCTGAAAAAAAATCAATAAAAGAAAACAAAAAACAGTATACAGTTAGTCCTTGACTTACAACAGTTCAAAGTTACAACAGCACTGAAAAATGTGACCTGCGACCATTTTTCATAGTGATGACCTTTCCAGCATCCCCGTCATGTGAATATTTGAGAAGCCGCATCCTCAAAGGTCTTCTTTCATGCCTGTCCAAAGTCTGTTTCAAATGCTGATGGGCTGTGAAGAAGGACCTCCATCAAAACAGGCATGCATGGAGGAATAACTTTTGTATTAAATTGTGCTAGAAAAAAAGAAAAGAGAGTTTCATGCCATAAATCTGCTTGGATTGTTTGGAATCAGTGAATGTTTTAGAACGTCTTAAAAATGGACTTTGCAGTGCATTATAATCATTTGAAAAATGATTTTTGAAAAAGCCATAATTAAGGCACGTATCAATGTCACACGTTTATATTTATTTATTATTAAATTTATATGCTGTTCATCTTGGTGATTGTGTGAATATAGTAATTTGTAGGCTTTTTAAAGAAAATTGTTATGACCTGCAAAGAGATTAAGAAGCACTGAGACTTTGGGAATTGGAGTGAGGTTAACTTTAATTCCTGCACATTATCCCTTGAAGTTGCTGTTTTGCCTCACAGGAGAAGCTGTTGGGGCAATGGGTGATCAGAGGTACAGTGGGCAATGCCCTACATTTCAAAGAGAGGACTGCAGTAGATGGAGCAAGGAGAAAAGCAACATGCATGGGGAAAGAGGATTGAGACATCTTTTCCTAAGACCATTTTAAATAGTTAAAGCTAGTTTAAGGCTTTCTGTACCACGTTGATTTGTTTTCTTCTCACAGCGGTGGGAAGCTCTACTATAATTCTTCAGCTGTTGTAGTTGGAAGGAGTTCATGGTCCACAAGTTGCCAATTGCAGGCCTCCCTCCTATAGTTTATAACTTCTCCATATGAGTGGTAATTCGGGATTCCAGACTTTATGCTTCTAAAGGGGGTGATAAATGTTTCCCTTTTGCTTACTGCTTATCCCTCTTGCAGCTCTGTGTGTAGATTTAAAAAATCCTCATTTATTTATAAGATTTATAAGGCTGCCCAACTCAAACTGCCAGTGTCTCTGGGCAGCATACAGCCAAAAAAACCAAACAACTCACCACCTAACAATAAAGCAAAACATCCCATTATCCATATTACATTAGCTGTCAAGCAACCTAACAGAATGATCAAGATTCATTATCTCTGAGGGAAATGGGCAGTTCAGAAGTATGCATATTTATATGCGTGTGTGTATGCATTCTTGCAACTAATGTTATTAGGAAGGTTTGAGGGTTAATTAATTAGGGAAGTTTGAGGATTACTTAACTAGGAAAGTTTGAGGGAAGATTTTGAAAGTTTGGTAGACCTGCATGTTTTTTTTTAATTTATTAACTTTTTAATCTACCTTTATTACTTTATAAGTAACTCAAGGTGGCAAACAAACTGTACCTAATACCAGTGGTGGGATTCAATTCTTTTTACTACCGGTTCTGTGGGCGTGGCTTATTTGTTGGGCATGGCTTGGTGGTCATGTGACTGGGTGGGCGTGGCCAACTCAATGTCATTCATGTCAAAGGGTGCCTTGCCTGGCCCCTCCCCTCCCAGCCATTCCTTGTCACACCCAGCCTCAAGGTATCTATAGTTCTGTAAAAATGTTGTTCACCTTTTTTGACTTTATTATCTACATACTGCAGATGTACTTTCATGGATCACTGAAAAGAGGAAATGGCTTACATGCTTTGCCCAAGAGGGTGATAGGCAATAGGCTTTTAAGGGGCTGCCTCAAAGAAGCGGTAGGGGGGCAATGTATTTTCCAAAGCACCAGAAGGCAAATGAGAAGCAATGGATGGAAACTGAACAAACAGAGAAGCAACCTAAAACTAAGGAGAAACTTCCTGACCATGAGAACAACTAACCAGTGGAACTGCCTGTCTCCAGAAGTTCTGGGTGCTCAATCACTGAAAGTTTTTAAAAGACTGGACAGCCATTTCTCTGAAATGCTTTCGGGTTCACCCCCAGGTCCCTTCTAAGTGTTGTTGTTATTCTGACACCTTTCCCAGGACCTCTCCTCAGAGTTTAGCATCCTCAGTTTTCCTGCCTGAGCAGGGGGGTGGACTAGAAGACCTCCAAAGTCCTTTTCAACTCTGTTAAACACACATGTATTTATGCTCTGGACTATAGACATTGAATGCATGTATTGTAAACCCTGAAAAATACCTGGGCAAAAGAAAGGCACTCAAAAATCACTCTAGGTGTAGGGACAGTGTAAAATATTAATATATAATAAATAATGGAACAATTAAAAATAATAGCACATTTTTCTCTCTCTCTTTCTCTCCCTTCCTTCCTATTTCTCTTTCCTTCCTTCCTTCCTTCCTTCCTTCCTTCCTTCCTTCCTTCCTTCCTGATTCTCTTTGTTTCTTTCTCTCCCTTCCTCTTTCTTTCTTGCTCTTTCTTTCTTTCTTTCTTTCTTTCTTTCTTTCTTTCTTTCTTTCTTTCTTTCTTTCTTTCTTTCTTTCTTTCTTCCTTCCTTCCTTCCTTCCTTCCTTCCTTCCTTCCTTCCTTCCTTCCTTCCTTCCTATTTGTGTTTCTTCTCTCTCTCTCTCTCTCTCTCTTTCTTTCTCTCTCTCTCTCTCTCTCACACACACACACCACTCTCTCTCGTGATACACACATCTGGTCTGGGACAAACTGGAATGAAGAAAGCTCTCGGAGGTGCGGTGGCAGGGGGCGGGGCTACAGGAAGCAGACCTGGGAGTTCCTGCCCTCCCTTTTGGGGCACCGCCGCAGTTCACTCTGCTGCCCATACTCACACCCAAAATACTCTGCCCTTAGCAACAAACACTGCACACACACCCATGCACCCCTTGCAGCTCCCCAACCCTCATTCCTGCAACTGCACCTCCCTGCTCACACCTCACCTTGCCCCAACGGGGCAGCCTCACCAGCCATGACCAGCAACAGACTGCCTCCTCCTCTGCTTCCCTTGAAGTCCTTGCCCTGCGCTGCACCACACCTTCGCTGCTCATTGGAGAGGAACCGGAGCTCAAACTATTTGAATAACAAAATAATCTGCATTTTGTCCAGAGCCCAGCAGCTCTGGCTGGCTGGCTGGCTGGCTGCTGCTGAGAATATACGAGTTTTTTAAAAGTAGATGTGAAAAAAAGTATGGGCAAAGCCTTGGTAGATATTAGAACTCACAGCAGAGACTGTATCATGTATTTTTGTGGCTTGGGTTGTGCTGGGTTAGGCTGGGTTGAGAGACAGTGACTGGCCCAAAGACACCCAGTCAGCTTCCAATATCTAAGACAGGATTACAACCAGGGGTGGGATTCTCCCGGTTTGGACCAATTCGGAGGAACCCCTAGCTCTGAAGATCAGCTGGCAGCAAACTGACGATCACACCTACCCACTCCTGCATTGTACTTACCTATATCCTCTCAGCTGATTCGCACGGCAGAGCGGATTGCTGCTCCTCAGCTGTGTTATTCCCCAATAGTAACATCGCAGGTAAGTTTTTTCGGAATGCTGTTCAGGCACATGCACACATGATTCACACGATCACCGAACCAGTTGTTACACCAGTAGCATCCCACCATTGACTACAGCTCACAGTCTCCTAGTTTCTAGGCGAGCACCTGAACCACGACACCAAATAGCAGCAATGTAGACACCAAATCTAAGAAATTATATCTTATTCTCATTCTGTAAAATCTTATGGAGACCAATTAGAAATTATCGCACATGTGTGCACATCTTGTGATTTCCTGTATAAAAATGCATTTCTAAATTGCTTTAGGGGAACAAAGCTATATTACTTCCTGGGGAGTTTTAAATAGCAATAGCACTTAGACTTATATACCACTTTATAGTGCTTTACAGCCTTCTCTTAGAAGTTTACAGAGTCAGCATATTGTTCCCAACAATTTGGGTCCTCATTTTGTCCAATGTAGAAGGATGGAAGGCTGAGTCAACCTTGAGCCTGGTGATATTCGATCTGCCAAATTGCAGGTAACTGGCTGCAACAGAAGTAGCTTGCAGTACTGCACTCTAGCCACTGCGCCACTGAGGGTCAGGGCGCAATAAGGAGCAAGGAGCCCTATCAGTTTAAAGGGTCACTTTGTAAAAGGAAATTAACATTCATCTGAAAAGCTGGAACCCTAAGTAAATCTTTTATGAGCCCCAACTAAAGATAATTGATGTACACAAGAGCTCACTACAGCTTGCATAAAGTTAGTGGTTGCTAGAATACTGAGATGTCCCCCAAACCATTATTTCCAATGCTGAGTAGTGATTTAATTTTAGATTATTGGCTTGCACTGTCTCCCAGCCTCTGTTCAGGTGCAAATCGGAAGTGTTGATTATCCCCTTTAAATCCCTACATGGCATGGGGCCAGGACTGCTTCCCCCTGAGGATACCTGCTCACCCACCAGATCAGAGTGGGAATGCTCTAAGTGCCTTCCCTTAAATCTTCCCATCTAGGTGGCTTAGGAAGTGTGTCTTTTCCATAGCTCTGTGGAAGACCCTTCCTCTAGCAATCCAACGCACCCCCATTCTTTTAGCCTTTTCAAAGGCCATAAAGAATTGGGTGTTCCCCAGGGTGCTGGGTTAGAATTAGGGTATTTGAGCTTGGCTGTTGGGAACAGTCCAGGAGGATGGCTGAGGTGTCTGCATCTTTCTTTTATGGGGTTTTATTTTTTGAGGAGGGGGTGGGATAATGGGCCACCTTGCTCTAAGACGGGTAGCCATACAAATCTTTTAAATAAATAAATAAAGTCTTGATGTTTTATCTGTTCTTAGGGAGTAAGACTGAGTTGCTTAGATTCATTGTTTTATAACATTTTCACTGATTGCAACACTGCCCACAATGAATAAATCAATTCACTTAAAAGCACTTTAATTTTATTTTCAAAGAAATGTTTTATTTTATTATGTCTGGAATGTTCTTTCTGTGTGAAAAGGATGCCTCTTCTGTTACGCTTGTTTAAGTGTATCTTCTGTTTTTTTTAAAGTATGGGTTTTTAAATGATAAATTCTAACCATGATTTTCAGACACCTTTGTGCTATATTTATGCTTTAGCATTCAGCCAAGTTTAATTTGCTTCTCCACATTAACACAATTATATTTTTTAAGATACAGTTGCTGACCCCATTAAAAAAAACAATAAAGAGTTATTCCGATCTCCTTTCCCTTGCAGCTTCCAAGGAGAAATAAGTAATATGAAATGTTATGCTTGGGAATCTTTGATTTTGCTCTGAGATTTGAAATTACTCAGACGTGCTCTGTTCTCTTTCCTGTTTTTTAATTACTACCAACTCATTTTTAAAAAAATGTATTGCCATCCCTTGGATGCTCAATGGGTGTGTCTGCTTAGTGGATTTTATAAAACTACTGCAATATGTGCCATTAAATTTTGCAGTGACTTTTTGCAACCACATGAATAGATTTTCTCTATGATGGCTGGGATTTTTGAGTGAAATTCATTCACTTCTCTGCTAATTTTTCCTTCCCTTACCTTGAGGAGCCAAGTAACTGTCCTGGAACAACTAGGTTACTTCATGCTTCAAGGCCTGGTTATACTTCTCTTTGTCTGATCTGTCTGATCAGCAACTCCAGGCAACTCCAGTACTTTCCCTCTAAATTCTGTTCTAATTCTGTATTGTGGATTAGAAAAATATGGGCTGACCTAGCTTGCCATATTAGTCTACCCCCCCTCCCCCAAAAAACCCTATGCACATTTGTTTCAGAGTCCTTGTGTTGAGAATCTCAGAGTTTTTCCTACACGGTTATTTATCCTTGAGAGGTATGATTGAACTGAGCTGCCACAGAAGGACTATTTCTCCTTACTTCTTCCATTACTGTGTTTTTTTGTGTGTTTTGTTTTTTGCCGCGGAGATTCTCAAGGGCAAGAGTAGAGTATTGCTTCTTTTTGCTCTTTATTTAAACTTCCAAGAGATTGTGCCTAAATTACGAAGTTAGGGATCCCTTTTGAATAGGAAGAACAAATTGAAGACTCATAAAAGAAAATCCTTAATCTGGCAACTGAAGGGAACATTGCTTTCAATGTTCCGCTTTTGGTAAGAGGTGGTGTTAATTAATATTGCTATTAATAGTATCAGTGGCAATGATTGGCATTGATGGGTATGGTGTGGTTTGCACTATGCTGTTCGAGACACACTGTGTCATTTTAGTACCAACTCATGGGTTTTCAAATATTCCTGAATATTCATGGGAGTGTATGTGAATGTTTAACTTATCATACCAATGTCAGCACTTGGAAAAATTCCCATTTTTCATTTTATTTTCCAAGTTATATCTTGATTATTCTTCCCCTACTCCATTCCACAATATTAATGGTTAATGGCAAAATCTTTTGGGGTATATGGATTAGAGCTGGATGTGCTGACTGAATTATTACGGGTCAAGCAAAAAGAAAAAGAAAAAAGAAAACAAAAGGAACACTTAGAAACAGAACTTTTAAATTCCCTGTGTATTGTTGTTTGTATATACGCTGAGAGTTTATGCACTGGTCAAATTCCTTCCAATCATACTCTGCCAATAAACCTATTCTATTCTATTCTATTCTATTCTATTCTATTCTATTCTATTCTATTCTATTCTATTCTTTTCTATCCTATCCCATCCCACTCCACTCCACTCCACTCCACTGTTGTCATCATCGTCATTGTCATTATCATTATTAACAAAACAACAACAACAATAATAATAATCCGATCTGTAAGTGTGGAAATTAAGTCACTTTTCAGAAATTTGGAAGATCTTTATCCTTAAGAATAAAGGAATCTCAGTTTGTGGTTTAATTTTGTTGTCTCCTTCACAAGTACTTGAGGAGGAACAGAACAAGGAAGATTATTTCTACCCCCAATAGAACTAAAAACAGGAAGAACCTGAGTCTTTTTGATTGATGAATATTTGTTAAATCCCTTCCAGATTTGCTTGTTAAATGATAGGGATACAACAGACCCCCCCCCCCCGTTTTTTTAAAGCCACTCTGTTTACTGTGTAGTCCTGTTTCTGCTCTAAGGTGATCTGCTCTGACTACTATAGGTTACTTATATAAATGGGTAAAGAAAGCACCAACTTAATTAGCCAGCGATATATTTACAAGTGGCTCTAAGTACCAGCTTCAAATTTATTGCAGTTAAGGTAGATGAAAAGTCTTCTTTCTCTCAGGATCTGGATTCAATTTAAAACTTTCTACAACATATTAACGATAGTCAGAAGGGATTGATTCCAGGCTGAAAGTGTACTGGCATCGCTCACCTAAATAAGATCTAGTTCAACCTATGACTTTTACCAAATTTTGAAAGTTTTAACCAGTTATTTTCTTTAATAAAGATGGCTAAAAATAGATTCCAATAGTTACATAAATGGATAGATCATTAAATAACATTTTTTTTAAAATTTAAAAGAGATTAATTATGTACTGCTTATATAATGTTACATTATAAAGGCTACTATTTTATTTTTTAAAAAACCTGATAATTTTCTATTGTTTTATTCCTGCTCCTTATGTTTATCTAACCTTTATAGGTTGTTTTTCCAAAATATATTTATTTTGTAAGAAATTGGATTCCGCATATTGTTATTTACAGCAAGATATTCTTTGATTAAATTGGCAAAAGCAGCACTTTATTGTCCTTTGGGTTTGAAATAATAGTGAAAAGCATAGGGGTTTTTGTTTGTTTTTATTGGGGAGAAATAGGGGCTTTCATTAGCCTGCTAATTTGAAAACCTTCCTTGCAGGTGAAACTTTGTTCTAAAATAAATTTGTTTCAGATGCTACAATTCAGCACACTCGACAGCTGTTGCATAAGAAAGTGTGTGTGTGTGAATAACTTGTTTTAGAACTTCCAATCAATGAAAGAACACCAATCTCTCTTTTTTCCTTATCAGAGAGTGCTTGGGCTCAAGGGATCCGTATTGTGGCTGGGATAAAAAGCAAAAGCGATGCACAACCATTGAGGACAGCTCCAATATGAGCCTCTGGAGTCAAAATATTACCGAGTGCCCTGTAAGTAAAAACCTAAAATCAGAAATATAAAAATGTATGACCCATTTTGCTTTGAACCAGTCTTCATGAAATGGCTGCAGCATTGTTGTGTCCGTGACATGTGGGTTAGCTGACCATTAGAATTCGAATATTTTCTGTTCATCTGCATGAGCGTTGATGTGGGAAAACCTAAATGCATGCCGTTTGTTTATCGTGTGGAGACCCAGGCATAATGGCAAACCTTGCTACTGAGGTTTGCATAACCTTTTCCTCAAACCTAAAAAATAGCTACCTGTTTAAATTTGATTCATATTACAGAAGTGAATTCAGTGTTGTTCATACAATTACTTTTGGCGCATTTAATCTTTTTTTTTTTTTTAGTCGATAGCAAATGAATTTCTGGAAATTGGTGTGGGATAGGAGGCTCTTGAGTTCTCATCCAAGGTTTTCATGGGGGTATCTCTGGCTCAGGGGCCTCTAGTATAATTTATTGTGGTCTTTTGGTCTCCTTCAGGGGGGAAAAACCCTAAGGCTTCTTAATTTATTAGACATTTTGTAAGATAGCTCGATCATTTGGACTGATAATTGGTTTCCAACAAAGTGCTGAAACGGCAGAGTGGCATTAAAGTGGTATGATTTGCATGGGGCCTCTGAACCAGTGGTGAGATTCATTTTTTTTTTACTACCGGTTCTGTGGGTGTGGCTTGGTGGGCGTGGCAGGGGAAGGATACTGTAAAATCTCCATTCCCTCCCCACTCCAGGGGAAGGAGGCAGAGAATAGATGGGGGTGGGGCCAGTCAAAGGTTGTATTCTAAACTAGTCAAAATTTCAGCTACTGGTCCTCCAAACTATTCAAAATTTCCGCTACCGGTTCTCCAAAACCTTCTGAATTACCACCTCTGCTCTGAACAATGGCTCCACCAACTGTGATCAGGAATTTGTCAGCAACTCCCTTGAATTTGTCTCATGGAGAAGATGGATGCATATTAGAGAGAGAAAGGCAGTCTTTGAGAGGAAATAACTAGTATAGACACGTCAGTTTCTTCCTCGTTTCTTTTATGTGGAAGAATCCATTCTCATCACACAGAAGTTGCAGAGCAGATTCCACCTTTTCTCAGCGTTGGCGTACTCAGGCCAAGCTGTAGATTGCAGAGGTAGCACCCCCATTCAGAATCAGCCCCTCCCAATAAAGGGTAATGCATGTAGGCATATATTTAATAACACAGATGTAATGAATTACTATTGTTACTGTTTTTGCATTCCCATTATGCAGGGGTCAGTGATAGCTAAATTGCAGAGGGGTATTTTGTGCAGCTTGGATTTAAAGTTGCAGTCTGTGATTTTTCCTGTCTGTAATAACCTTGGTCACTCCTTTCCACCCCTCTCCCACTCTCCATATAGCATTAGTCATTCCTTCTTGCTCCATTTTTCTGTATGGATTTAAAGTATCGTCTGCTCATAGCCTTCTCCTGCTGTTCTTGGGATATAATGTTTATTGACTGCCAGGTGTTGTTATCTTGTCACAGCTTAATGCCTCTGTCTGTTGCTAGGTGTGTGAGGTATTAATCCTTTCCCTGAAACACAATGTCTGCCCTAGTCTGATGGGAAGCCCTCTCCCTTTCTTAATCAGTCTTCCATGATCGCCGAAAATAGCCTGTTGCAAGTCATTTGGATTTTAGAAATGACACAAGGGATGGGAAGAGTGATGTTTGGATCTTAAGACACAACCAATAACAGCTGCCTTATGTCTTAGAAACAGGGATGTCGAAGATGCATATTCAAAAGGTTGATCCAAGTGATTCTGTTTTGCCACAATGGATAGCGACTGGCTGGGTACAGACAATATGTGCAACTAAAAACCAGCCACTTTTATGGCTTAAGTGCAAGCAACATCATGACCTATCCATTTTCTACGTCCATCATGATGTTGCAGCCCTTAAAGGGCAGAGTTTGCACCATGATGTTGCTTTCATCATACTAGCGAAAGGGGCATGAAGTCCCTGGGCTTGAAGCACAGTTGTGAATTTATTTTGTTCTTATTTATATGATATTTATCCTGCCTTTCTTATTGTTTATAAATAATTCAAGATGGTGATAATACTCCTTCCTCTTCCTATTTTTCCCACAATACCTCCATGACGGGAGTTGGGCTGAGAAGGAGAGAGGGCTTGGCCCAAAATCACTCAATCAATGTTTCATCCCAAAGTGGGTCTAGAACTAATAGTCTCCTAACCACTAGTCCAAATTTACAACTGCCTGAAGATACAGAGCAATGGCTCCCCAACCTTTCTGCTTGGTGGACCAGCGGTGAGGGAGGGAGAGGAGTTGGTTTTGCATGCGCATACTACTTTGACAAAGGCAGCTTTGCACATATGTCGCTCTCGCCCACCACTTCTGTGGCCCGGTTCCAAATGGGCTGCAGCCCAGCCCAGGAGTTGTGGACCCTGCCCAAGACAGTACAAAAACTGTGTTTCCAATGCCACAGAGACAAGGTATGAGTTGGAAACCTGACTCTGGGATGTTCCCATTCCTAAGGCCTAATCAATCAGCGCATTGCCACCCCGTGAGTACCAAATAGAATTGCGGGTGCTGTCTTACTCTTCTCACTTACCGCGTGGAGAAGGAATGGGAAAGCTGCAGCAGTTCTTCCAGCAGAAAGGTTGGGGAAAACTGCATAAGAGGTAATCATGGGAAGGAGGAATTCAGCAATACAAGATCCAATTAGAGTTCCCTTAATGTAACTCCTCTTGCTTCTCCTCTGCATTCCATACCCAGGGCAGCAATTGCAAAGGCACCTTGAGCAGCCATTAACACATCCACTGGCAGTCATCATGGATTATTTCAAAGTGGATTAAGACTTAATTGAACAGCACTGACGTGCACAGTATGTGGCTATCTCTTTAACCATCAGCAGGTGGGAAATTACTTAACACTGCTGTAAGGAAGAGTGGTCAGAAGAAAGGGAAACCTGCATGATGCAGTAATCTAATTCCCCACTTTGCTATACAGCTATCCATTTTGCTAAGATGTGATTGGAGCTATATTCAGAATACATGACTAGAGGCTAGTAAAGGGAGACAAAAGACTCCCAGCTAGCACATATACCCATCAGTACAGATTTCAAAACATTTTTAAGCTAACAATAGATAATCTTTCAAGTTGGGATTGCTATTCATTTATTACAATTAAATTCCAACTCTTTGCTAAAGCAACAATACAGTCTCCCTTGAGTTTACAGAGCCAATCCTAATTCGAATCCTCAGGAAAATTACTGAAGGTGACTTCAGACATTTTGGGGGTATTGGACTGGATATTCCCTAAAAGAATGAAGGAAAGAAGCCTGCTGCAATCAGGAAACTGCTGGTTGTTTGTTTGTTTTTTTTGTTTCTAAGGTTGGGTCAATGTTCTGTGGTTAGTTGAAGACCTTCAGTTTTCTTATCTAAGTTTTCTTATCTAAGTTTTCTTTCTAGGATCAAACTGCATATTAGATGCAATTCTCTGATCCTAAAACCATATTGCGTGTATTAAAAAAGAATTGCTCTTTTGGATTCTACTACCTAGTGTATTTTTTTTACTATGTGTGTTAGGCAAGCATGCCTCATAAATTATACTAATACCTTGTGTACTGGAAAATCCCATGGTGCATCATTATATTAAAAATTGATATAAACGGGTTGAAAGGAATGGGGTGGGTATTGCAATGAATATTCCAAAAATGATGCATTGTAATTGTCGTTATCTTGGATATATTTTCTGTTGTGAAATGCTTGCCTTCAGATTGAGAACATGTTAAGATTTTAAGGTTTTATTGAGGACGTGCACAGTTTTTTTTTCTTTCCTAGACTGATTCACTATGATAAAATTCCCTTTTTATTATTAGGCAACTCAACAATGACAAAATGTAGTATTCCTGAAGGAAGGGGGAGAAATATTTGAATGCTGTCTAATCTATAACAAAGAAAATGCTCAAGCTTCCTTTACCAAAACCAAGGAAGAAACAGAAAATCCACCTCCTAATGTGTGTCCTGATATGTCCTTCCCAGTTGCATAAATGTCTACCCGATGATGATTCTGGCCCTCTCTATAAATCTTGTTCTG
The DNA here is from genome assembly GCF_049901715.1 of Pseudonaja textilis. Classification (NCBI taxonomy): domain Eukaryota; kingdom Metazoa; phylum Chordata; class Lepidosauria; order Squamata; family Elapidae; genus Pseudonaja; species Pseudonaja textilis. The sequence continues at coordinate 214,036,432 of NC_141990.1, forward strand.
TCCACCCAAAGTGGTGCCCTCTCTGTCTTAGTTGATGGTGGAATACAAAAAGATTTCTTTTTTGAAGACCAAAACTGTAGGAAAAAAAATATTCTTTTGAAGATACACAGACCTCAAAGCTAAATTTTTGTCTAAATTAATCCTGAAATTTCTTGCTTTCAAATAAATAATCTGTGTTTCTGTTCCTTATTTCTGTCCTATAACTTGAACCTTGCCTCGGTGGAGTCCTTGGTGCTCTCTGTTGTTTGCTTGTAACTGTTTCATTACCTGACGAGGTAACATCATCAGTCTTAGTGAATGTAGGGTTTGCTCCTTGTGCATATATAGTAACTTTCCCTGTCAATTGGTGTACTTTGGGTGAACTATATGGTACTGCATGCTGGACCAGGTACATCTTCCATATTGTCTTCAAGGGTCATCCCATGTACAGCATGTTGCAGTGTTCCAAGCAGGAAGTGACTAAGGCATGAGTGACTCATCCATACATTTAATAACATATTCTAAATTCCCAGAAGACTTTTACAATGAAGATTGTACAACAGATCCCTCACTTACAGAGATATTCATTTCCTCCTGTCGCTATAGGGCCAGTGCCATCTTGGCTAATGTAAGTCAGGAATGGCAGAGACTGAGCATACGTTGTCCACCTTCTTGAGCTGCACATGTTGAAAAAAATATGTATTTGTTAACTTTACACAACTCTTTCCATCCTGCACGAATATGTAATATTTCTAAGCCAGGGAGTTCAGCTTAACAGTAGCTAGAATACAGCAGGGAAGACTGTGCAATCTTCTCCTTGCTTATTGTTTGCAGGCTGCTGAATTACAGTGTGATGAAAAACAAAGCTTTGGAACAGATGTTTAAGGTCCTTCTAACTTCAGCGTAACAAACATAATGACAGATCTAAATTACTTCCATGTTATATCTTGTAGTTTTTAGATGCAAGATGGAGGCTCAAAGGAAGTGCCAGGGGAGAGCTTGGCCATGGCCAAGTGAAGTAGTAGGAAATAGGAGAGAACAAGTTATGATTTGCAAACCTTGTTTTGTAACTATTTGCCTGCAAAAGAGATTCCATGGTGCTTTTATGAGGTAGGGAGAGTATTTGTCTGGCCTTCATAAAAATCAGTAGCAGCTGCTGTAGGGTAATGTCCCTCTTCTTTGCAAGAAATGTAGTTATTTTTGCTGTAAGGCATCTCTTTGCTGCAGTTATGACTTCCAGACATGACTTTTCTTGTACAAATATTCTCCCTGAATTCACCACTTTTTTCAATGAGGAGTCTCGTCTAGACCGTATGGTTTTCCTTTGTAACCTGTATTTCTTCACTGCCGCTTTCTCTTTTTTTTTCCTTACACCGAAAGTCTGTAAAGAAGAAAAAGATAGACTGGTTACAGGGTGAATTTGATAAGGAGTGCAACAAACTGTTTGTCCTAATCACCATCTGTGCTTTCCGGGGAAATCATTGTTGTATGTAGTGAGAAGATAAATGGATAAAAGAGAAAGGAGCCCATGGAGGATTTCCCTGTTTTTCTTTGTACTGGTGAAAGATGAAAGCAATTTCCCACAGGGATGCATTTTGGGAGCCATAGAAGCAATGGTCAATTTGATATAGTGGACATAAAAGGCTCAAGCTGTAAATATGTTTTAAAAATGAAGATTGTTGTCACTATAGTTGTAACTTTGACAATTCAAGTTCAGAATTTCCTATCAAAACTTGCACAGTTTCTTTAATAAGCCATAAGCTACAGTGTTAGAAAGTTCACTTTGGTTCTATTTTCAGTTTGTATAAGATGCACTGACTGTATGTATTGTACATTGTGAAGAGTAATGGATGTTCTTGATTTGTTTTCTGATTATATTTGATTGTTTGCGTGAGCCTAGAATGCACTGAAGCGTGGTATTGTCAGAAGAGTCACAAGAAAGATTCAAGGCTTCCTGGCTTTACTGCATTATAGCAGCTTACGCACTGTGTAGACTCATCATACTTATTTTTCTTTTTTTTTTAATCAGGTGAAAAATCTGATGGTGCATGGGCAGTTGGGGACCTGGTCTCCATGGCAGCCATGTGAACATTCAGATGGAGATAGTACAGGTTCCTGCATGTGCAGATCACGGTCGTGTAACAACCCTCAGCCCCGGTGTGGTGGACGTGACTGTGAAGGAGCCAGAATAGAGATTGCAAATTGCTCAAGGTACTTCAGAATGTTTGTGTCTCGAGTTCCCAGAAGGACGGAACTGTTCCTTTCACCAGATTGTGAATTTCCACTACATTACATCTTGATCCAACATGCTTATAGATCTTAAACCTGAGAAAGGCAGTCTACAAAAAACTATGGAAGGCCACTAAATATTTATTATAGCAAAGCCATAGAGTTGGTAGAATATTGGGAATTTGAACCTTTCCAGTAGATTGCATTAGAACACTGCCTCTGAACTAAATCTGCCTCTTGTGGAAATTAATCAGAACATTAAAAAATAAAAATTAGCCATCTCTGTTTTCCTGGTGTAATATCTGATCTTGTTACCAAGTGGCCTTTTTTTCATGTCACGTGAGTATATCCCAGTGTCTTTGCAATAGTTATTAAAAGTTTGTCTAATTGCACATTTAAGATGAGATACTACTCTGGAATAAATACAATACTTGATTGTGTTCTCCATCACCACTCTGGATCAGAATTTCCAATCTTACCTACTTAAAGGCAGCATTTTTAGTGGGTGAAGAATTTGGAGGAGGAAAAGGTGGTTTTAAAGGCTGTTCCAGATCCATGGTATAGTCATAGGGTGGGACAATTTACATATTACAACTGGCTTGTTAACATTGGATAATTTGGCCATTATACCATTGGTACTTCCAAATGGTTTCATGCAAATAAATGAGCTGCCATGTAAAAACAGGCCATTAAATTTAGCACTCTAAAAAAAACTATGTTTCAAGCTGTGCTATGTGAGATGCTAACATTGGGGCTCCTACAGCAAACTCTGGCTTCTCCATTGTGCTTGGCTGCAGAATTATTTTCTATACTATTTGGAACCAACATCATCCAAGATAGGGACATCTTCCATGGGAAAAATAATGACAAGGGAAAAGGTTAATGGACTCCATTAGGGCAGTAGTCCCATCCCAAATTAAACAATTATTATCCCAATACAAAAAGGCATTTTGATCTCGGCAAGGTGTACAAGATATATTGCTAAGAGGCATTGTGGTTATGTTGAGTTTAACCCACAACTGCATTGATTAATTTATATTGATTTACTCATAACTAGAGAGATTTAGTGGCTCAGTAGTTAAGTTTCTGAACCTTAGACTGTTGAAGTTCAAGGCCTGAATGCCGTAAACAGAATGAGCTCCCATCACTTGTCTCAGCGGCTCCCAACCTATCAATTTGAAAGCATGCAAATATAAGTAGAAAAATAGGTACCACATATTAGTATGCAGGAAAATAATAGCATTCCATGTTTCATCATACGCTCTGTGCTGTGGCATAATATGCTGGCTACATGGCCAGGAAAATGTCTCTGGACAACAATGGCTCTTTAGCTTAAGAAACTAAGATAAGCACCACCTCCTAAAGTCAATCACAACCTACCAGTTGAACCATCCTCTATCTTCCCAGTTCATTATTCCTCCCGTGTCACCAATGTTTCAGTTTCTTTTTCAGCAGGCTTTCTTCATTAAATCCAAGCCCTTCGAGATTTGATCCAGTTCCAGTGTCTTTGATAAAGAATATGGTATTAGCTCCCTTAACTGTATGAGTTCTAGCACTACCTCAGTATTAAAACAAAGGCAATGAGCTTATTTTTAAAAAACAGAAACATAAAAGACATTAAATTTGAAACTTGGAATATTAACTTTTAAAAATCTGGGGCTACCTCCTTGAGTGAGTAAAGGATATGGGTGATATACTGAAGAACGGTGTGAGGTTATTAATGAAAAAGAAAGACTGGTCATTTTTTTTTTCAGTATCACTGGTAAGGTGTTTTAGTACTGAAGCAGCAGTTTTGACACATCCCTTCTGTTGGGGTGGGTCACAGAGAATCAGATTTAATTCTGTGAAGTTACCTGAAACTGGGCACCCAAGCTATTCTTCTAGTATTATGTATTCCTAACATGTATATGTCATCAGCTGATCAAATGATACATTTTAGATATGAAGGCATGCATATCAATGTATAAATAAACACATAAATTGATGCATCTACAAGTGCATTTACATCTCTCTTCTAATGCCTGTGCACTCTTCAGGTAGTTATTGCTGAAAAATATGTTTAGTGTCATTACAGCAAGACAAATACACTTCATATGCTGCCTTGGGTGTCTTGGCAGTTTAACCTGTCACACTTGAAGGAGTTTAATTCATCTTTCTTTAGGATGCTATTCATACCTGTGACAAAATTAGCGAGCGAAGACGTGGAAAATTCCTTCACAATATGGACAGTTCTTGTGGAGAATGTTTCTACATATTTCAACCTAGATTAGTTCCTCTGCAGAATCTGTTCAGCCAGTTTTCTCTGACTGACATAAGAGCAGACTCAATTTGAATCTAGCTGGGAAGGAATGGTTTTCCATCTCTTTGCTAGAGAACATTAACATTTGGAATAAAATTACTAATGAAGGCAATTGAACTTTATTAGTTACTTAGATTCATAATACTCAAAGGTGTATTTCGTGCTTATAAAAATGATGTGATGGATAATTATTCTGATTAACCTGGTGCTGAAAGGATTTCTCAAAATCTCCCACTGAGTTTGTGACTCACCTGGGATATGAATATCTGTCTTCTCTTACTCCAGGATGACACATGATTAAAAAAATAAAAGATTGATTAGATCCTCCCTGTTTTTTAAATAATAATAATAATAATTATTATTATTATTATTATTATTATTATTATTATTATTATTATTATGCAGTTTATACAGCTGGTACAACTCCACCATGTGGAGCATTATTTTCTTTGCAAGAGACATAAGATATTTGGTGTAATAATTTAATTATTGCCAGCATTGTTATCAGTTAAATGTAGAATACCGTAAGATTAGTCTGTAGAAAATAGATGAAAAATGTACTTAATGTTAACATTTAGTAACTGTTAGGAAATATAACCATATGATCATCTTACATTCTTCGCAAGTCTACAATATTCCATTTTAACTGGGTTTGTATGCCATGTGATTCTTTCATCAGAATATTTAAAGGAGAGGTTTTACTAACAAAATCTAAGATTTCTATTGAAAATGTCCCTGTGATAATAAAAACCTTATTGAGAAGTGAATGTAAATCAAGTCTTTGTATTTTAAGATTGGAATCTTCAAAAAAAGAACTCTGAACATATAAAATTTTATATTCTGGCTGCTATTCCCAACATATGTCTGACAAATGGTTGAATTATTTACATATGATTATACTGACATGAGGACACAGAACTAGCTAATAGTTTTAAATTTTGTGTATGATTTTGATTTGTATATTGATGGTTTTGTTTGTGTTTTTCCTGTATCATTCTGGACATAGTAAACATCTATCCATTTTTTGTTCTGTTTTATCAATACATTTTTTGATGTACAATTTTTTCTTACTTGCTAAAAAAAAAGAGGATTCAGTTACAAGGGGAAAAAGTAATTTTCAAAAATTTATTGCCCTCCAATGAAAGAGAAATAAAATACCACTGATCAAAAGTCATGCTCCTTTCCAAGAGAGAATGAGAGAAAAAATTAGGGAAGTGTAGACAAAGTTCAAGTTTTAATTCTAATATTTCTGCTACAACAGATGAACTACTAGCTACTTTTTAGTTTCCAGGCTCTTCAGTTGCATCCATTTCCCACATAAACATTCAGGAATCCAAGAAAGAAAATAGCTTGTGAAAAAGACTTGAAAGCAAAGTTTTTAAAAATTGACCTCATTTTCCAAGGTAGAGAAAACAGGAATGTTGAGATGATAGAAGAACCGTATCTGGTTCTATTTTGTGATATTTTCTTAGATAGGACAAAAGTTTGTTCCTGAAATGTATTTCCTATTGGGATTAAGAAAACGACGTATCTGTGTGTAGAATAGGAAGTACAACCTGAATCTTTCTCAGAAAAATCATTGCAAGTATTGGAGTGAATTTTCACTTCACTGGCTGGGCCTTAATATTAACACATGTTATGGAGAATCTACTGCCTTTTTAAAAACTTTATTGAAAAATCACACTTGCAAAGAGTATTTGAACAATTCAAGTGTACATATATTCTGTTTGTATAAATGTTAACCCACCATTCATAAGCATATATAGAATGTAAAAATTACTTAAAGGAAAACATTAATAGAAACTTCAGTAAGATAAAGCAATGGTAGCAAAAAAAAACCCAAAAACAGAACGTATAATTTATATTTAACCGTGGTTTGCTATTTTAACCGATAAAAGTCCTTACAGATATTATCTGAATCTTTTAAAATATCCATTAAAAATATGTGTAAACTAATGCCCACTGTTCTTCTGTATGGAGTGTTAAGATTCTGAAATAATAATTTTCTGGTTTTTAGATAGCAATTTTTTATAGTTTTTATCATTAGCTTTTAAAAAGTTCATAACTGAATCTAGCTATTCAAATGGATATACATATTGCAGAATCACTTTTTATTAAGCTTTGTTAACTAAAACAAGTAATTGGTGAGAAATCAAACTTCCAAGGCCAGACTAACTTCCTCCCCTTTCAACCTTGTTCTCCAGCTTCTTTTTTGCAATACCATAAAATGTTGTCACAAAGTTCACAAACATGAAAAATTACAGCAAGAGTATAAATTTATGAACTATGAGGAATGTATGAGGAATTGGGTTTATACAATCTAAACTTATTTGTGTTATAATTTACTTAGGCATAAATCTGCTCACAATGAAATTACTACTTTTGAATTATCCTAATAATTATAAATTTTGTAGTTGGGGGTATTTAATTCTATTAATAGGTTTTTTACTAAGCCTAGTCAGCTCTGCACACCTGCTGGTACCTCATAGCCAGTGGGGTTGGATTTGTCATAAGACTGAACAAAAACATTAACCCGGCTGCCATGTTTTATCTCTCCTCCTTTCTCCTCCTTCTGTCAGGAATGGAGCTTGGACCCCATGGTCGTCCTGGGCCCCCTGCAGCACTTCCTGTGGGATTGGCTTTCAGGTCCGTCAGAGGTCATGCAGCAACCCTGCTCCGCGATACGGAGGCAGGGTCTGTGTCGGACAAAGCAGAGAGGAGCGGTGAGAGATGTTCCCCATCCCTAAACTTCTGTCAGTTTAAACCACAGCTCTGTGTTTTCTTTGGAAAGAGGTGGACACCATGTGGCACAATACCTTTCACAGATGCTTTTTCCAGTCTAAACCTGCCCATTTGTGGTGATAATGCTCAGAAGCCTCCGACCCTTGGTCCCTACCAAGGAGACTGGGGAGGTGGCAAATGTCAATAGGATTATCCCAGCGCCCTTATTTAGCACCTCTTTTTTATTTTTACTTCTTAAGGACTAATAGAAATTACATTGTTTTCCCAAGCCTTTTCTGAATGATTTTAACAATTGTCCTTTACTTGTTGTTAATTGTTTTCAATCATTTCATTTGTTTTATGTGATTTAAGTTTTACTGTGTTTTTTTTAAATTGATCTTTTTATTATTTTGTTCCTAGATTGTAATCTGTCTTGCAGAACTCAGGGTGGAAATAAAGGCTAGAAATGTACAAAACTTTAGACTTATGATTAATTAAAATCAAACTCATGCTGGAAAGCATATGCATCACTGTTAAGTTGTCAACATTGCTGATTCTGGAAGGCAACGTCTATATTTGATTCCATTCTGGCATAATATACCTTTGAACAGAGCCTAGTAGTCTCATTCTAAGGCCACTTCATGCTTAAGCAAGAGGGATATTTCTCTCCAGTAATAAATTAAGGTTGCCAGTAGAAAGAGAAATGTGTGAGGAATGGCTTATAAATGTTGTCAATAGAGGCATTGGCACTGGAATACTCTCTTAAAATTGTCCCCTATCTCAAATCCTCCAGAACCTCACTTTCCAAAATGCCCAGCCTATTAAGGATTCAACATGCTCACGCATTATAGGATGTAAAAGGAGGAATGGATCTTGGAAATGAATAGATTAACACAGTTGGAAGAGATCTTGGAGTCTTTTAGTGCAACACCCTGCTCAAGCAGGAAATCCTATATCATTTCAGACAAATGGTAGTCCAATCTCTTCTTTAAAACCTCCAGTGTTGGAGGCACCCACAACTTATAGCTTATTGGAGGTAGGCCTGGCTGACCCAAAGTCTGACCAAGGGAATTCTTAGGAGAAACTAATATTATAATATGGTATTGTATTACACAGCCTTAGTGGCTTCCAGTAATAATTACACAAAAAGATAACACCTGGGAGTGGCCATAAAAACAGCCACTGATTTACAGAAAGATACATTGCCTGCATTGCATGTTCAGGAAGCTGTTTTTAAGTGCACGCTGTCACTACCCCATCATTCTGGACTTGTTTATGAATTAACTTGACTAATGAAAATAATGGGTTTTTTGTTTGTTTCACCGATTTACTTGAACTTAGTGATCTATTTCTATTAAGGAACTCACTAATTAAATTGAATTAGAATGTATTATTTTGAAACAATCAAAAACATTGGTGTAATAATGGACACTGTTGTTTGCCCCAGTTGAATATTACTGGAGGAGTTTTTTTACATTTTAAGGGGGAAATAATTTTGACAATAACTTTTTCATAGCTTGTGTAAAATGTATTTTTGTATAACTAAAGAAGCAGAAAAAAGAAATTGGGTATATATATGTGGTTTCAGATTATTTTTTGGATATATAGGAAGGCAGAATAAAATTATGGTCCTCTGGAAATAATCCCTGTTCATGTAGAGGTAGATACACTGAATTAAAGAATAAAAACTTCATTGGAAATAAATCTTAGTTAACAATGTCAAGTTTATCTCTGAATAAAAATGTTATTTTATAGTAGGTTCAAAAGTTAATGACAGGCTTGAGTTCAATTATACCCAATATATTGCTTTCTAAGCAATATTAAAAGATAGCTTTCTTCTAGTATTGTAGCTCAGTTGCTATTTATGCCAATTTAATTCCAAAAAGCTGGTATTCTACATTCAGTACAAATTCCTTAAGAGTTTAATATTAAGCTAATTTGCAGCTCTGGCAATAAACATTAGTAAAATGTTAATGAAGATTCTCAGTCAGCCAGGTAAAGCCATGGCAAGTGGATTTCTTTATTTGTTGGTTTGAAATGTGTCACTGGACCACAGATTGAGAACTACTGTTCTACTTTATATACAGGCAATGAATGAATAAAAATGGTATAGTAATGAAATGTATTTTCAGTTTTTTATGATGTATATGTACATCTAATTTCTAATATCTGGAAAGCTTGACCTGGCAACCAATAATGTTGTATCTAGCATGTTATACCAACATTGTTTCAATTTACAATTAAATAATCATAATTGTTACATTAACATAGAATCAAAGCAAAATCGAAAATGATCTAAATCAATACAAGCCCCACTACTGAAATATACTCTGAGCTTCACCTATTTTAAAACTTGATATTATCAAGAGAGTTGCATTTTGATTAAGGAAATCATCTTTTATTCCAGTTCAATCAGATTAGCCAAAATTAGTTGAAGATTTACTGATTCCAGTGGTTTAAACATGTTAGCCTATGTGTCCCGTATCTTTTTGTGCTGTTGCACTTGTACTCAGACTAAGATTAGCGATTTGGGCTGAGATTTTGTCTTCTTGATGGTATAAGTAGATCTGAGGAACCATTTCCAATTTTTCCTTGTGCTTGGGGAGGCATAGAACACTGATTGTGTCTTCTTCCATTTCCCTTCCCATTTTTATTTGCATTCAGATTCTGCAATGAGAACAGTCCGTGCCCATTGCCAATCTTCTGGTCTTCGTGGGGCCCTTGGAATAAATGTAGTGCAAACTGTGGTGGAGGCATGCACTCCAGGCAGAGATCCTGTGAAAATGGAAACTCTTGCCCAGGCTGTGCTGTGGTATGTTTTCTAATTTAAAATATTGATATTGCTTTGTCGGATTATTTTGCCTCTCTTCAAGATTCTCATAACAGCTTCATCATCTGAGACTTGCTACAGGAGAAAAAGAAAAGAAAAAAAACATGTGTCTCAAGAACAAAACAATGCTGGTCACCAGTTTCTGTTTTCAGAGAGAATTTAGCACCTCTCAACTTCTAAAATCAACAGTAGTTTTAATTAATTTTTAAATTCAAAATTAGTCTGAAACAAGTCTTACATCTTATCACAACATAGAGCTAATAAACAACATTTCCTGGATATATCTTGTTATCTTGACTGTCCTGCAAACAATCACTCAAAAGGTACCGTTACTGCAGTCCAGAATTTTTCTCCTATTAGATATGATGAAAATAATGGAGAGTGGAGGATTGACCTGCTCAAGTGTTTTGTCTTGTTCCACCTAGACAGTCAATTCAAGCCTACCTACATTTTTCAAGAGAAGATGCCATCCCAAATCAGAAACTTGATTTAAAGAATAAGGGGCTCTCCTAAGAAATAATATGTGATTGGATGCAAACCGCAGTAAATGGATTCTTGAGATACAGGGTGCTTCTGCTGCTCTGAAGGAGACAGTGGTGTGTCATTTCTTTAATGGTTCTAGATAATTTTTCATTCAATCTTTCAGATTAACAGAGTTGGAAGGGACCTTGTAGGTCATCTAGTCCAACCTCCCGCCCAAGCAGGAGACGCTATACCATTTCTGATAAATGGCAGGCCAATCTCTTCTTTCTCAGGAAGGTTATTGAGAAATTCCAGAGTGCCCCAAAGTAACAAATTATCTGGACCCATTGCAATTGGGTTTCAGGAGGCAGCAAAAAACAGAGACACACTTGATCACACTGGCTGATGATTCCCTGTACAGCCAGGATGGAAATGGTGAAACTGTCTTGATCCTTTTTGACCTATCAGCAGCTTTTGATATCATTGATAATGGTATCTTTCTAGACCAGCTAGGAATCTAGGAATGGAAGGCCTGGTGTTGCAGTGGTTCTCCTTTCTCCTTAGTCTTTTCCAGTCAATGTTTTCAGGTGGGGAGAGATCCAGTCTGAAGCTTCTGGTTCAGGGTGCTTCAGGACTTGGCATTTCTTCAATAACATCATAGTGTATTCACAGAAACAGACACCATTACTGATATTGTTGATATTTTGGCTACTATTTTCTGATTCTATTCTTCAAAAGTCCCCTTCGGTATTTTCATTGTCATTACATTTTACATCTTTCCTCCTTAGTTCCTTCTAGTGTCTAGTTTTTGAACTCATTAATTTCTGTAAGTTATGTTTTGTAAAAATCAAAACAAGATCTACTTCTCATGGGAAGCTGTTTATACTTTTTAATTAACTCCAAAACTTTATTATATAAATTTTAATATTCAAATTTTATCTGGATCCTTAGACCATTTGTAACTTTCTAGAATAAAAGTGCATTTAGCTTTTTGCTATTTATTTCAGATTAAATTCTTAACATTATGATTAATATTTCTTTTGTTCAGAATTAAAAGCAGACTCACAAGGCCTTTACAAACTTGCCATCTCGAAGGTCTTTTGAAGTAGTTAATGAGCAATTTCCAAAAATTATCAGAAGGTGAGGTGTGCAAAGTTAGTTTCCTTTAAAAATATCTACCATGGTTCTGAGCAATATGTCTAGGCCTATTCCATTCAAATACATAGAAAATCATTATTCTGTAGTCTCATTATGGGGAGAAGCCATTCAAAACACACATGGGTAATCTTCCATCTTCTCTTTATCCAGAGGGATTCCAAAGAACCGATTCCTTGGATTTTGCGATGATCATCGCTTCACTTTGCCATATGTTCCTCAGAAATCCGAATAGGGTTGCACTTCACCATTCAGAACTGGTGCACAATTCAGGAATTCTCTTGGATCCACAGCTCCTGCCCAATTAGGAACTGAACTAGTTTTAATAGCGCTAAGGCCCAGAGTCTTCTTTGACTTGGGATAATTATATAAATTAAAATAATAAATAAATAAAACATAGCAATACATTCCTTCCCTCAACTGGGAATCTCTGTGTTACTCCAAAACATGTTGTGTTTTTGTGCTAATATTTGGCCTATTAAATATGGCAATTAATGAAGCTTTATAGCAGAGCTTTTGATGATTATGAGATGTTGGAGATATAACAGTTATGGGCTGGAGAGTGTCAATTTTAAATGGAACTATATAAATTAGTTACTGGGGTTAATATGGATATCTCAGTTTTCAGTGGATTTTTTTGCCATAGGACATGTTTGAGAAGAACTTATTTTACAACGTAGAAAGAATTTAGCACTTTTTCCAACTTCTCCCCAGGATATTTCATATTCACAAGCAATGTCTAGCATAATAAGGAATGTTCTGCTAGTTTTTAACAAGTCTGAGATTCAACTATGTTTCTATGTTACCTACAGTTAATTTGAAACTCTGGTCTTATTGAGGGCCAAAAGCTAAATAGGTAACCTCTACAGCAGGGATGTCAAACTCATTGTCGTTACGTGACGTATCATGACTTTTTTCCCCTTTGCTAAAGCGGGGGTAGGCATGGCCAGTGCATGATGCATCTGACCCATTGGCTGTGAGTTTGACACCCCTGCTCTAGAAGGAGTGTGATGCAGAATAATATTAGACTGCTGTATTTTTCTAATTCATTTATCAGAATAACAGAGTTGATAGGCTTGGGCGGAGGGTTGGACTAGATGACCTATAAGGTCCCTTCCAACTCTGATTATCTGTTATTGCCTTGGAGTCTTCTAGTCTAACCCTCTGCTCAAACAGGAGACACTGTACCATTCAGACAAATATTTGTCCGATCTCTTCTTAAAAACTTCCAGTGTTGGAGCATTCACAACCTCTGGAGGCAAGTTGTTCCACTGATTAATTGTTCTAACTGTCAGGAAATTTCTCCATAGTTCTAAGTTGCTTCTCTCCTTGATTAGTTTAAATTCATTGCTTCTTGTCATTTGTTCATTTGTTTTTATCTTGTGAGTAGAAACTGTTTACAGGAATAAACACAACACAATTGCTTCTCCTATTCCTCTCTAAGACTCTATCTTTCGATGGGAAGCTTGCCATTGATATTTTTATCCGAAGAATATTTTTTGAAAGCATTAACACAGAATAGCATTCAATCATGAGAATCTGTTTGTGAAGTGACACCCCCCAATGTTTTACCACCTTAGTGAATGCTAGGACTTGTCCATAAAATTTGTGCATTTATGCCTAAACAATGTATATTATTCAGCTGTGGTCTGTCACCTCAGTATTATATCCTATTAATTGAAGCACTGGGAGCAATAAGATAACTTGTTGTATATGATTTCTGAGCGTTATTTCTGCCTCAACGATTTCTGTATTTTTAATCAAATATTGCTCCTTTATGACTCCTTAAATTGTGGAAGTTTCCTAGGGTAGTGGTAAACTTGTAATTTCCTCAACCAAATGTTGAAAACTCTGGTTTGATCTTCCCCTTTTTTTCCCTTCTCTTGCTTTCTACAGGAGTACAAAACCTGCAGCCCGGAGGCCTGCCCAGAAGTGCGGAGAAGCACACCCTGGACCCCTTGGACCCCTACCAATATTACTCAAAGTGGGGCCCGCCAAGAGCAGCGCTTCCGTTACACCTGTCGTGCTCAGCTGGCTGACCCCCATGACCTACAGTTTGGCAGAAAGAAGACGGAGAGTCGGTTTTGTCCCAATGATGGCTCCGCCGTTTGCGACACAGATTGTATGTCTTGCCAGAAGGCAGACCACTTGAATCTCCTTGTTTCAGATAGCGGAAGCCTGGGTGGATGAGCCAGAGGGTTGGATAAGCACCAGTCTAGGCTGCTAGTAGAAGAGTGGATCAAAGCCAGCTGGTAGAGATGATGAATTCTGGGAAATTAGAGTACATGAAACTCACAGGATGCAGTGGGAGCTTCTTAATTTCTATGTTTATAAAAGTGCCCATCTCAAAATTCTCCAGGAGCATAAGAGTTACTCTTACTAAGTAGAATCACTCCCGGTGCATAAGTTGATTGGCTGATTAATCATCCCAGCTGCTATTTGCACTTACTTATTTTGTGAGTGAGTGTTTTATTGTTTTAATGTGTTTTTTTTAATTGTTTGGCTTTATAATTTTAGAATAGTAAGTTGCCCAGAGTCACTTGTAGGGTTGGGCAACTATAGACATTGAATGAAATAATGAATGAATGATGCTACATCATATATCCCAGAAGAAACTGTGGCAGTGAATCTGGCACTCTGATTACATGCAGATGTATTGTAATCAGAATCATCTATAGTAATGGGCCTCCACCAATCTTTTTTGGCACCAGAGACCAGTTCCTGGACTGCAGGTTTTCTGCAAAGTGAGCGGGGGAACATGGGGAGTTGCACTGCCTGGATCCCACAAGTACATGGGTGGGGTTTCACTCACTTGCGCAGACTGGTTCCTTGTGAGCCATGAACCAGTGCCAGACCATGGCCTGGGGATTGGGGACCCCTGATTTAGAGTATGAAGTGACTAGATGAAATCTTTTTGTTTGTCTACTTACCAAACTTCCATTCTTTTTTTTTTTTGCTCATTTGATGAGCAGGGCCTATATTTGCAATAGTGTGCTAATTTGCAGGTTTGACACGTTTTTAAAAGGAAGAGGTTTCATTTTATGAGAATGGCCATGAGCAACATTTATGAATTTATATCTGATTGGGATTTCTTTGTCACTTAGATGACAAAGCATCTATTAATTCTCCTAATATATTTTGCAGAAGCATTCACATGGGTTAGTAAACTGCATCCTTGAGGTCTCCTATTTATTTATTTATTTATTAAGTCATTTGCGAATAGATAGTCTTTGTTGACAGCAACTGACCAAAAAAACATTTCAAGATCATGATGAAAAACTCAATTAAGAAATCAGCTTGGTTGTGGAAAAGGCAATTTCCATGCTAGGAATCAGGAGGGAGACACATAACATTTTAGGTATCGGTATCTTATATACTCAGTAGAATATATTTTGCACAGTTTTGGTTGCTGTATCTCAAAATGATACTATATTGCTGAAAGAACTAGAAATGATCCCAAAGGAGCCATATGGCTGAGACAACTCCATTATAAGGAAATTTGCAGCTTTTAATTTAGGAGATGAGGGAAGAATAATGAGAGAATTATTAGCGATTACTTTTATAATGCTAAAACCTGTTTGAAAGATGAAGAGGATTTGTTTAAAAGGGGGTTGGACTGGATGACCTACAAGGTCCCTTCCAATGCTGTTATTCTGTATGTTAAATATTGTATAACTAAGGTAGGTATAATTATGTTGCCACAATATTGTAGCATTGGTTTGTTTTCTGTTTGTTCCCCTCATTTCTGCTGGCTGAGTATTTTGGGAACAGGATGGTAGATGAGATAGTCATGTATCTTTTCCACCAAAACTCTTAAATTTCGTCCTAGTTTTCCCCAGAGGTAATAATGCCATCTTTTTTTATGATGTCTTCATTAATGTGAAGAATGGAATACCTTTATTATCATTTTGTGCTATCAAAGCATAAAAATGTAGATGAGATCCTTTCTCTGGTGCTTACTCAGCACCAGACATTGGCAGAAAATCAGAACTAAAACGCTCCTTGCCTTGTGAGTAAAATACTAAGGAAGGTGGACATATCTTAGTTAAGACCAAGCTGAATTTGATCTATGACATACTTAAGGAAGAGGAAATGGAAACTTTGCTTCAAAATTAAGGTAGCTGATCTATCAATATCTAATGAGATATAGCATGAATTATTTAACAACTTATTTTAATTTATTATAATGGTTAACAGCTCATAATTTCTGGTTGCTTTTGTACGGTAGGCCAGTTTCTTAAAAATGTAGACACAAGCCTTCCCTCTTATTACTGGCTTCTTTCTGCCCATTTGTGTAAGATCATATTACACAGCCTGGCCAGAAATTTGTGCTGCCTGGGTCAGAGACCTCCTTTCCCCGTTTTCAAGAAAGAGGGGTAAAAGAGTATATCCAATATAGCCAGTTTTCATGGCGCCAACTTAGCATTGCATTAAACTGGAAAACTTGGAACTTGGAGCAGAGTAAAAAAACAAAACAAAAACGAAGAGGGCCAAGAGACAGTCTACAATGCTTTTGCCTTCTTGAAATGGAGATGAGATGTAGTTCATTACCAGAAGGACGTTACATACCTGTGCTATCAGGTTTGCCAGTATTTCCTGTGCTGTACTAGTGTGTTTAATTGCCACCTTTTATTTCTTTCCCCAACTAGCTCTAGTCGATGACCTTCTGAAAAGTGGCAAGACCTCTATCCGGATTATCAATGGCGGCTGGTCCTTTTGGGGGGGATGGTCATCTTGTACCCGGGATTGTGAACTGGGCTTCAGAACCAGGAAGCGAATGTGCACCAATCCGGAACCCAAGAATGGGGGTGTTCCTTGCATAGGATCTGCAATGGAATATCAGGATTGTAACCCCCACCCTTGCCCAGGTAAGCCCTTTTTTACATTTAGCATGTAACCAAGACCATTGGTATGTCAAGCATTGGACCCCCTCTCTACGAAAGGGCTTGCTATTGCTTCACTGTACCATCCTAATTTCCCAGGCTCGTCTAAAATATACAGACCACTGTGACAGCATACTGCCTGCGTTTAAAAACAATGTCGAAGTTGCTACTAGTCCAGAATAATCCAGATTGATCCTTTCTTTACCGCTATTGGCACTTTCACACAGAACAAAGTGCTTTGTCAATTGCAGTGGTTCATACATTAAAACATTGATTTTAATCCTTAAAATTCTAAATTGCTTACGGCCAGATTTTCTCAAAGGCTGCTTTCCCATGTATTTTACCTACTTGAACTGTTAAGGTCTTCTTTTGAGGCTTTCTCTGAATGCATTGATTCAGTGAAATGAGGGAAATAATGTCTTAAGCAGGGAAAATATATTCAATTGTTGAACAATCCCAGCTAATATGATTATGATAAGTGCTAATTATGTTGTAATTATACAACATACTTGTATATGTTGCATATACAGTATATATAGATATATGATGTATATACAACATATATAGACCTCAGGTTTCTCATATATATATTAAAGACTAACTATTTTTGGAGGTAGTGTCCTTGTTATTGAAAAATCTTCCAGGAAGCTTTGCATTATAGTATTCTGGGTACTTTCAGTGAAGATGCTTGTATTCACTCAAATATTTTTAAATGCATGTCTTACAGTCTCTTCTTCTGAACATCTTCAGTGTTTTAATGATTTTTTTAGTTTCAGTAATTTATAATGTTTTACGTTGTCTTAATATTGTATTTTTCCATCTCTCATCTAGTGAACTTGTATCAATTGGCAGCTGTATAAAATATAAAAAGTAAGACTAAAATCTTAACAATAGTACCACCTATCTGAAAAATCACTTCACTATAATATTTGGACCGTCATTAATAGCAGTAGCACTTAGATTTATATGCCACTTCCCAGTGCTTTACAGCCCTCTCTAAGTGGTTTTACAGAATCAGCATGTTTCCCCCAACAATCTGGGTCCTCATTTTACCCACCTTGGAAGGATGGAAGGCTGAGTTAACCTGAAGCCAGTCAGAATTGAACTCCTGGAGTAAGCAGTGAGTTGGCCTGCAGTACTGCATTCTAACCACTGCACCACCATGGCTCTCATTGCTGTTATTTGAGTTGCAGTAGATTAAACTCAGAGGTGTCTATTTGTTGTGTTCTATTTCATCTGCAGTGAAGGGCTCATGGTCCTGCTGGACTCCTTGGTCTCAGTGCTCAGCAACATGTGGAGGTGGACACTACCAGCGCACCCGGACCTGCACCAACCCAGCACCAACTAATGGGGAAGATATCTGCATTGGGCTACACACAGAGGAAGCCCTCTGCAATACACACCCATGTGAAGGTAGCAAGCACTAAATTTGTTCTTCAGGACCTGATAGTATGGTGCTTTCCAAGATTACTATGCAACAGTAATAGCTATTGTTGAACTACTTAGTATTATCTTTCCTATTGACATCCTCCAATTAGGTTGGAATTACAGAATTTCAATCAGCTGGAAGACTCTCTTCTCAGCTGATGATTGTCCTCAGTTCTGCTGTATGAGATCTGATTAAAAGCCCATTGATGAAACATAGCTGACAGGATTCTGTCATGCCATCTTTACAGTTTTTTTTTTATTTAAAATTAATACATTTAAAGAATATTCAGTATTCCACAAAGAGGGTGATTCTGTTAGCCTTGAAAGTGATGTTGAAAGAGTTAGTCGTAAAAGCATGACTGTATGTTATCCATTCCCAAATGGCTACTAAAAACAACGATAGCAGGAATATTTTATTCCAAGTTAGGAACTGAAGGAGGTTTTGATGAAACAGAGAAAAGCACAGTAAGAGTTTTTAGCTTACTTTGCTAAGTGAGGATGTTCTGCAAAATATGTGCTTGGCATACTTCTGAAAAGTGATGTTGATAATCTTATGCGCTCAATATGTTTTTGAACTACAACTCCTGAGCTGAATGTTCAGCTGAACAACTGCATTCAAATCTTTAGTTCAGTATTTTATCTCTTGCACTTTTTTCCTAGCATGACACTGAATCATCCTGTCTAATTTATCTTATTTCTGACATACATAATTTTAAGGAGGCTGGTCTGAATGGTCTGAATGGAGTTTATGCAATGAAGATAGCATCCAGTATCGTAGCCGTTTCTGTGAAATCCACAGCCCAGGATCTGTTCAATGTGCAGGGAATAGCACACAGTACCAAGAATGTCTGTATAATGAGATCCCTGGTAGGTAGAATTTCATATGTTTCAGTACACTAGAGAGGCAAAAATCTGACTGATTAAATGTTAAGGAGAGCTTCCTATATGGAAAAAAAAAGTGGTTGCTACTTTTAATATCAGTAGGATGATGTGTACAGGTGGGTTTATTGAATGAATGATTTCTTTTTTTAATGTTTCATAAGCTTATATTCATAAGAAGATGGCATTTGGCAAAGTAAATGCCAAATAATATTTGTATAAATATTATACAAATTAATACATGATTACAGAAGGTAGGTACAAAAGAAATAATTTAGGAATAATCTGTACTTTGAAGGAGTATAATCATATTACAGGTGGTTATGATGAGTTTTAGCTATGCTTGATTAAACCATTTTCAAGAAGTTACTTGTCTTATTACAACTAACATCTATTTTATTTAGCACATGGCTAAAATGTTAAAAAGCACATCAGTTACCTTCTTAATGAGCAAATATGAAACTATTTTCTCTACAAATTCAAAAGTAGACTATATATTTATGTTTATATGGGTGGGAGGGATCCTATGATTCATAAATACAAGATATTCTGCACTCCAAAAAAAAATTAAAATTGCATTAAAATAAGCTGAACTTGGATGAATTAGATCAGTGGCTAGCAGAGGACAGACATATGACAGGTAACATGAAAGTAAATGGTTAAAATACTGACATATCTTTATTCATTGCTTTGTCTGGTGCAGCTAATTCCAATACCATTATTATTCAGTTAAAAAAATCTGAAATAAATGATGTCAGATAAAACATAATAAAGGGTGGATTAGAGTGTTTTAACAGTTTTATTTATATAGCAATAGCAACAGCACTTAGACTTATATACCGCTTCACAGTGCTTTACAGCCCTCTCTAAGCGGTTTACAGAGTCAGCATATTGCCCCCAACAAGCTGGGTCCTCATCTTTGAAAGTTTTAAATATTGAAAGTCACCCAGGATCAACTATGCATGACTTGGGTGGCTGTATAAATTTATTTAATGAATAGATGGTTTGGAGTTGGGATGAAAAACATAATATGTGTGCTATATTATCCACTTGTGGTATTCAGATGTTTTGTAAATGCAACTTGAATTGTACTACTCATTTCTTCAAGTTTTTTATATATACGTGTCTATGATTTTTGCACAGGTCTTTCTACAACAGAATACTGTTGCATTTGACTAATTCTCAATCTGATCCACATTTCTGTAATAACAGGAAGCATGTTCTTTTCAGGAAGGGTGGGGGGGGGTGTTTTTTTTGTGGGGGGGTGTTATGATATTTCATTCTGTATTTTTCACCAGATCTCTGAAAGAGCTACTTGTTTGCAGCAGAAATTAACTTGCCATGTAGTGAGCAAAATTGTTTTAATTGCCTGTACACAGATGACAAAAGTGACATTTCCCCCTCCCTTTTTTTTCATTTTGTTTAGTAATCCTGCCAGCATCGAGCATTGATGAGAGCACGAACTGTGGAGGTAGAGTACAGCTAACTATAGATCTTGCATTTATCTTAACATGACTACTCTTTTCTGGGATGCATCAACCAAACCATTAATCTGTGTGATTCACATCCTGTTGATATCCCTAATTCCACTCAAGTCTCCTTGTCAGAGTTGGAGAGGGAAAGTTTTTTTTTATATGGATGTGAAATTCTCAGAATAATTAATTACTAGGGAAATCAGAAACCTTTCTGGTGTAACTCCCTTTTCATTGAGCTAGAAAAAGATCCCGTGTTTTCCTTAGTACTCTCTTAATTGTAGAGTTATCACTGGGTGTCTCTACAAGCAAATTATTTCTGTTCTCCAATTCAGGTAAAACTTTGAGTTTTAGGAGAAGCATTAAAACAATTATTCCTTTAATTAGCAAATCTGAGGTCAATTCTATAATACTTATTTTATAAAACAAGGCATGTTTTATTTAGAAATTCACATTAACTTAGTTCAATCAATCAATCGATTCAATTAATTCAATCAATTCACTTAGTTATAAATTGTTAATGACATAAAAGTGAGTAAGTTCAAATACATTCAACCATTCAGAACCCCTCCCATTCATATTCTATTATCAAATTTATAAATATGTATTTATCACCTATCTTGTGGTTCAAGGCTCTACTCCTTTTAAGAAATGCCCATGTTTTCTGAAGAAAGAAATTGATTGAAGAAATTGATTCCTCTTACATTTTTTGCCATCTTCCATTGTAGAAAGCCCCCAAAATAGCTCCAGTGTTTGTTTTTTTTGGAGTGGTAAAGTATTTAGCAGATGGGGGAAAAATAGTCTGCTAGGAAATTGGGCACCATGCTTACCCATGCGATGTCATCAGCTGCTCTTCATGGGATGCCAGAGGTGTTGTCAGCTGGAAGCAGTCGTACGTTCCTTTTCAAAAGCCTCAGGGGATGAGGAAGCTTTGGGTCAACCCTTATAAGCAGGCAAAGCAGAGGAGGAGTAATTGGACGCAATAGCCGTGATGCTTGAACAACAGGAATGGCGGGGAGTCTTCTCTGGCCTGCAAGATTGAAGTTTTTTGCTTCGATTTTCCTTTCGTAGAACTTTTAAATCTGCCTTGTGTTTTAAATATTCTTTTTACATTAGCCTTTGATCTACTTAGATTGCTTAGCACGGTATTAAACCTGCTACTGACAACTGTAAAAATACTAGCTTCTAGGATGTGAGAAGCTGTGGGCATCAGGATAGTCGATATAATCAGAATGCAATAATTTTTTCAGTTGCCTATAACAGTGGGCCCTTCTTTATCAAGATAAGAAACGTCGTTAAAAATCTACCTATAAATCCCAGGGGTACCAAGGCAAGACAGCCTGTGTAAGATCTGGGTTGCCTTTAAAAGTTGCCAGTCACTAAGTTTTATCTTCAAAGTTCAGGAAAAGGCATTTTCCTTGTGCAGAATCATTACTCTGTTCTCTGTAGTTACTTGTAAGTTATGACCAAAGATTTTGAAAAGGGCAGAAGAAAAATTGGCTTTTTATGTTTCCCAGAATAATCAGCTGCAAATACTGATGGCTCTTTTCCCTCTGATTTTATTTTAGATGAAAATTGCTTTTTAATGCCTGTGGTATTTCATGACTGATATCAGAAAAAAAAATCTGCTTATCTACAAACAACAAACTTTATTTGGTCCTTTTAAAGTTCTGACCATTGTTAGATTCATGAGATATATTTGCTCAATCCTTTCAGATCAATTTAATAAGCAATTTTTTTCTCCGGAAGAATCTTTAAGTTGTAGATCTGAGATGGGGGCTGAAAATTTTCAGTTATCTCACCAAACTATAATATCCATGAGAAGTGCAGAGGCATAAAACTATTGCATTTTTGTAGTTACAATGCCCTTGAAAATATTTATAATATTGTGTGTTTCTTTGCTGATGCTATAACAGAGGGTAGAATCTGACTATGAAAGAAAAAGAAGACCTTCACATACCACAACAATTTCCACATGAAAAAGTATTGTTCTTTTTGGAATTTCTACTGCACATTTTAAAATTGATTTAGCTTATTCCCCTCATCAACAAAGATTTTTTTTCTGTGAGGGGATGTTGAAGGGATGTTTGTTGCTCGGAATGTTTGGTATTCTGTAATTCCATATGTTCTTCGACTCTTCACACAAGGACAATCTTACCATTTAATAAAAGTGCATTTTTCTTTTTACTTTCAACAAAATGACTCTTGAAGGTTACACAATGTATTAGGACTGTAATTGGCAGGAACGGTTTTAGGGGCATCAAAAAAACACCTTAATCCCAGCTCTTGCCCACCACAGTCACACTTCTCAGCAAGTCTCTTAGACACAACTTAGACACATATATTCAAACTATCCTATATGAGGGAACAAAGCAATTGAAAATAACCAAATGAGCCAAAGTCAGGAGACAAGCTTTTAAAGTAAAGGAAGGATATATGTATGTACGTCTTTGAATCAACATTGATGCCTAATGTCTGTCTGGATAAGTTCCTGTAGTTTCCTTGGCAAAATTTAGGAAGGTGTTTGCCATGACCTTTTTCCTAGGGTTGAGAGGGAAATTTGCCCAAAGTCACCCAGCTCGCTTCATGCCTAAGATAGAATTAGAAGTTCCAATCTCCCAATTTCTTTCTAAACCTCCCACCAATTGGCTCTCTAAATAGAGGAAGGCAGCATGGAGAATCAGTGACCGACCTAGGGTCAATTATCCATAAATTCATACACACACAAAAAAAACATATAATGCATAAGCAAGGAACAGGCCACAGTTCAGATTTTGAGACTTTGGCATCCTAATGAAAATGGCATCTTTTAACTCCTTGGATTATTCCTAACCCTGCTAGATCAGTAGGAATTCTGATTGATATTGTTCCAGAGTCATTTGTTGAGATGCAAGTGACATTCATACAACTGGACGAAATAAATAAATAAATCACCAGAGGCCATTAGGGCGGCCCTCCAACTTAAATATCAGGAACCAGCCCCTTTTTATTATCTAGTTTATTTTTATTTCCTCCCTGGCATTTTAAACAACCCCAAAGGCTATTTTCCTTTATGATTAGTGAAATGTGCTTTCTGTGACAGGCCCATCCTTTAGATGTGTATTGTTTGTAAACTTCATTTTTTCAACCTGTCACCTTCAATGTTTAGTTTCGGTTTCAATCAAAGGAGAAAGGGAGACTTTTTTTAAAAAGCAAGGCATGATCCCATTAACACAGAATTGCGATAGGCAAACTAATAGGAAGGAAGGAAGATGTATACAATGTCCTGGATGTTTTCAGAATTGCGTTTTGCTTGTACTAAGGGAACAGAAAATTATTCTCAGGCCTTCATGCATTCAGTAGCCATCCAAATATCCTTTTTTATGGTTGTCATGTAAGAGTATTTTTTAATCATAAAGGGGACACCTCTTATCCAAAATTTTGCAGATGAAATTGTAGAAAAAGAACTGAGGTATCCTCTGTTGCTATGAGAAGATACAAGCTTCGCTTAATATGTTTTTGCCATCCAGTTCACTTCTCTATATAAAACTGATTTTAGGGGAATGGTAGGAGGAATATATTGAGCTATATATACATTCAGGCATATATACATAAAATTTAGAGTCTATCTGACACCCTGTCATTCGGTGTGGCTTATAGTGTTTAAAAGCAGGAAACAATAAAAGCTTGGCAACCAATATACCCCAAGGCCTGGGAAAATAGCCAAGTTTTCAGTGACTTTTTGAACATCGAGAGGGTGAGACCTATATGGATCTCAGAAGGCACGATGTTCTAAAGAAGGCCTGCTTCCTAGGTCCCTGTAAATGGCATTATTTAATCAGGGAAATCTGGAGCACAACTATTCTGTCCATGATCAGAAACTGTTGGAGATAGGTGGAAGCCCTGAGCCATAAAAGGCTTAAAAGGTGGTACCAGCCCTTGAACTGCATCCAGGTGCCATCTGGCATTCAATCAACAATGAGTATGGTAGTCCAAATAGCCAAGATAGTAATGGACAAGCATATTGTGAAAGAAGGGCCAGCATGGTATGAAGCCTTACAATATTTTTGTTTACAAATTATAGTACAAATGTTGCAACTTATGGTTGAGAAAGGTGGTGTTTTGCCATGTTTGTGTCACTGATCTTAGCTTCCTCTTAATACATTTCTTCCAGGTTTTAGCCTCATCCACCTCATTGCCACAGGACTCTCCTGCTTCTTTGGCTCTAGCCTCTTAACCTTTGTGATCTACGTTTACTGTCAACGGTGCCAGAGACAATCTCAGGAGTCGACCGTTATCCATCCCACCACTCCCAATCATCTTCATTACAAAGGCAACACAACTCCCAAGAATGAAAAGTACACACCTATGGAATTCAAGGTAAGAGACTGCATCCATAGATTGATCTCCTTTAAGTGATACGATTCATTTGCAGCAGAAATAGATAACCTGTGACCTTCCAGACTCAATAAACTACAATTTCCAGTATTTTCACCATGGATTGTGTTGGTTAACGCTATTGAGAGTTGAAGTTCTGCAACTGAGGGCCTAATAATACCTATAGTGCTCAGTGGTTCCTAACTCTACATGTAATTTTCTTGGTTGTTTTTTTTGTTTTTTGCAATACACTTGAGTTGAATTTTATAATTGGTAAAATCATATGGCAGACCTATACTAGCTACTGAATCTCCTGATACGCCTTTGTCCAATCAGAACCTACTACATAATTCTTCTGATTCTGTTACGCATTTTACACCTCCTTTTTAGGCATGGCCTGTTTTAGAGAGATTTGTTGTGGCTTCAAAAAGTCTGTTTTCCCACAGAGGATGGCCTTGATTTGGCCCATCACAGTCATAAACATAGCCTTGGTAATATAACTGAGATATATTTCTAAAGGGAAGAGCACTACTGGATATTACCAAGTCTGTGTTTATGACCGTGATGATAATTGGATAATAAGTGCAGCCTCCTATTCAAGACTAAACATTCCGATATTTACTGTGCTTTCTTCCATTTCTTTGTTTTTCTTTAGATAATGGTGTTCCTCTTTTCATTCAAATTTTAATCAGTGTCAGAAAAAAGTTTATTTTGTTCAGAGGTACACATTTGGTGAGCATGGGAAACACCATGTTGAAATAACCAAATGAGTTTTTTAGTTTGGTAGGCTTATTCATAATAAAATATTCTCTGTTGTGTATGCATTGATTTAGAAACCTCTTTTTTAAATTTTATCTGGAATTTCCCTGATCAAGAAATGATCCTGGGAAGCTAATAAATATTGCAGTATCAATTAACACATAATAAAGTGTCTAGCAACTCCAATCAATAAACTAGCTTGGGGACTAGGGAAAATACCCTCAAAAGCAACTGATTAACTTGCAGAGATTATGGCAAAGTTTACTATTCTTTGCCTGTAATTAAACAACAAGCAAAGAAGTAAATAGTGAGTAGGTACAAAAAGCAGGATGCACTTAAAACCAATCCCAGTTGAGAGCCTCCTTAGAAAATCAAGCTTCTAAATCAGGGATGTTAAACTCGCGGCCTGCAGGCCGGATGCATCACACACTGGCCACGCCCATGTCAGGTTTAGTGAAGGGGGGGAAGTCTCAATACGTCACGTTACGACACTGTGACGACACGACTTTGACACCCCTGTTTTAAATAGTGCTGATAATACAGCAATAACAATAGCATTTAGACTTATATTCCACTTCATAATGATTTACAGCCTTCTGTAAGCATTTTTACAGAATCAGCATAGTAGCCCCAATAATATGGATCTTCATTTTACCGACTTCAGAAGGATGGAAGGCTGAGTTGACCTTAAGCCAGTGAGAATCAAACTGCTAGCAGTCGACAGAATTAGCCTGTAATTCTTCATTTTAACTATGCCAACCATGGCTCCTTCGGCAGATTTTCAAATTTTCAAATTGCATGAAAACAATTTTAAAATAATGTTTAGAGCTGGAAAATAGAATTTGGCATACAGTATCAATCCTTCAGTCCTGTTTGCTTGTGTTTCGAACCCTGTGAATCTTTATTCAGGCTTCCCTTGCCCTATAGGTGCCAGGTTGCCCGTGGAAATTCTATCACTGCCAGCAAACAAATGGAAAGGAAATACTCAGTTCTACTGCTACATAATTTCACGGATGCATGCATGATCAGGCGGTATGCAGGCCAGGTGCATCAGTAATAATTTTAGAATCTGGAAGAACTAACTTTATATTGAAGAGATGGGAGGGAAACTATCCCCCAGCAGAACCTCATTATATCCAGGCTGAAAATGGAATGTCAGCTCTTTCATTCATGTTTTAGTTCCTTTCTGTGATTTAAGGAGTTACATATTTTTCCTCCATATGGAATGCCTTACTTGTTCCTGTACAGGAAAGGTGTTGCAAGAGGAAGACAAACTCTGTCCCTGCTACCTCCAGCCCAAAAGCAAGATTAAAACCTACCTTAGAAGCTATGAAAAGTCAGTTTTGTCTATGGGGATCTTGATCGGCCATAGAAGGAAATATAGCATATTGCTTTAGTTCATTTTTAACAGCCTATTTAGTGAAATAATTTACTGCTTCTTCTCTAAATCTTCCAAATGCAAGTGGAGATTTTAAGACCAGACACCTTTTCCATGTCAGACTCACTATGTCTCAGTTGGCTAAGCTCTAAACTGAATAAGAACTTTTCTCCATGATAGGTTATCTTCTTAATGCAGGAAACCATTTACAAGTAGTCTTCAACTTACGATCATGACTGGGACTGGGACTTCTGTTGCTAAGCAAGATGGTTGCTAAGTGAGTCACGTCTGAATTTACAATCTTTCCCCCCATGATCGTTGAATGAATCCCTGTGCTTAAATTAAGCATGGAGTCATTAAGGAAATCCAACTTTCCCATTGACTTTGCTTGTGGGAAGCCGGCTGGGAAGATTGCAGATAGAGATCATGTGACCTTGGGATGCTCCAATGATAATAAATTCATACCTGTTGCCGAGGGCCTGAATTTTAATCACGTGACTGCATAGGATGCTATGAGAATCACAAGCACGAGGACCAGTCATAAGTCATTTTTTTTCAGTAATGTCATGTCTTCGAATATTCGCCAAATAAATGGCTATCAATTGAGGTCTATCTGGATGTTAGGACTATGTGCTCCTCTTCCAACTTTTGCTACTATCTGTGGATTTTCTTTTTGTTGCTCTTTAAAATGGGTCTTAAATATACTTTTTTAGTCCCATTGGACAGTTTTCATTAGAAAATTATGTTGAAATAGTTTGAGTACATAAATAGCATGTTTCATTCAGTTCTGTGCTACTACCAATAAGCACACCAACTCCTGCATGTAGGAAAATGGCTGATCTACTTTCTTTGGAGAGGCCACTGTTATATCTACTGATTGATTGTTTACATGCCATCAAGTGATTGTTGATTCATAGCAACCCCATAGATAAATGTTTCTTCAGGATGATCTGTTTCTAACTTGATCCTTCAGCTCTTCCAACAGTACATTCATTGCTGTTGGAATGGAGTCCATCCCACTTGCTGCCTCTTCCTGCCTTCTTCCCTTTCTTTCCACTTTTCCCAACATTGGGAGCTTTCTCCAGAGAGCTGGAACTTTGCATAATGTATCCAAAGTAGGACAATTTGAGCCTGGTTTTATATCTATATAGATTGGAGGGGGAGGGGAATAAGGAAATCATCCTTTTTTTCCCTTTGAGCAAGGGTGATACTCTTAAAGCAATAAAGCCAGAACAAAATGGAAACCGCCAAAAATCTCCACCCCCTAAATTTTAATGCTAGTTCGTTGCTTGCTTTATAAAGCAGCTTGAGTACTTTGACAATTCCTGTTTCTGCAATAGGTTTCTAGACGTACTACATATGCCTCACTGAGAATGAGAAGAGCTGAATGTTATTTGGTCTTTGGAGCAATCGTCTTATCCCTGTGAGCTTTTTTGTGAGATACTCTGATTTGTGGGGGAGATAATAGCTTGGTATTTTCAGTTTGCCTTAAGAGGCACAAAGCCCTTTCATAGCCTCCCTTTTTTCTCCTAATCATTAACTATATGTCAAATTGTCCAAGTCATGCAGGCAGGAATTTGTAAAGGGTTATAGGTAGGAAGCTAAGGAAGTTTAGCCTGTTGGAACATGAATACCTTGAAATAATAGAAAATACAGGTTTTTGATTTTGAGAGTGATTTGCTTTCCAAGCTTGTTTCAATTTAGTTTCTGAACTTTCCTTTGTGAGATTAGGTAACATCATCAGTAGGGTTTTCTTGTCCTATTCTCCTTAGATTATAAATGTCTTGTGACAAGACATCTTGTAAGAAGAATAGGGACAAGAAAATCCTGGTGATGTTATGTAGTCTGGTAATGAAATGTTCAGAAACTAAATTGAAACAAGCTTGGAAAGCAAACCACTGCCAAAATGAATACCTTGAATTTAAGATTCTTCCTGATCATGGTTATCTCAGTAAGCAAGTCTCAAAGACTGATGTATTTTGTGTTTCCTGAATCGTGAATTCAGTGTGGTATATACCAATTAGTATAGCGGTTTGGTGTGTAGCAGTTAACTTTTACCAGTTCTAAGCCTAGAAACCAGGAGACTGGGAGTTCTAGTGCTGCCTTAGGCATGAAAACTGGCCAGGTGACCTTCAGCAGTCACTCCCTCTCAGCCCAACTTGCCTCACAAGGTTGTTGTGGAGAAAACAGGAGGAGGAAAGAGTATTAGGTATACTCGGCATCTTGAATTACAAAGTAATAAAGGTGGATTAAAAATCTAATGAATACATACACAAATAAAATAAATATCAATTTGCAAATTCCATTATCATTTGTGGGTACAGCTTCAGTTAAATGACTACAGATGAGGGGCATTATATTGTCCTTTCCTGTTTATTGAATTCCTTCCAAAACTTATTATCCATTATTTTTAGGTTACAGTGGCAGAAAATTGTTTGCAAGTTAATGCGAAAACATTTTTATTAAGCACAAGTCAGTTGTGAATTTGGAAAATGTAAATTGTGTCAGACAAAAGAAAATCTCCACTACCCATCCTGTTTCTCTTTCTCTTTCATCTAATTAAATCCATGTTGATTGATGCAGAAAGGCCATATCCTGTTTGGTTCAGGAACAGCCTCATTAATTGAATTTCCTGAATTTCTACTGTCCTGAAAATATTTGCTTCTTTCTGTTCCATAATCAAAGGGAGTCCCTTAGACACCACTAAATGTTATTTAATGCCAGGATGGTGCTGAAGGCTATGCTGAAGTTTTTGAAGTTGATCCACTGGATTTTGTCTTCTACCATAGGTGCATAGACTGAGAGTAAAATATCATGGGTTATAGGAATGGGAGGGAAAATTCCAATAGGAAATAGGGGTGCAGTTAGGCTGAGTTTACAAAAGTGGGTCCTTAAAAGAGAAAACTGTAGAAAAGTCACGTTGGGCTACCAGTAGATAAAGGTCTATTTAGAAAACTGAAGATGATGCTTAGAAACTCACTGGCAATATACATGTGGATTGATTTTCAACTATCACAGCTTCTCCTATTTGAAGAACTATAGTTTGGTAACTGTTTATCAGTGATGAAACATCTATTTTCCTCCACCACAGCAATTCAGTCCCCAGGCTTTATTGGGAGAATTATAATTTAAATACAGTGGGAAAGTTAATATAAATGTAGATCAGAAAAGTGGAGCCAGTAGAAAGTGGGCGTAACATCTGTAAGGGGATATTAAGCATCTGTTCTGAATTGTTGGATGGAGGAAGTGTGAGATGAAAGAAAGAAAATAAATACAGTTTATTTCCCTGCACAGGTAAAGAATCACCTCATTCTCCAGCTATTGCTAACTGCAATTTGGGAAGGCTGGAGAATATTGTATTTCATCAAAATCTAGGGGGGCCTACGTCCTCTGGTCTGTTCAACAACAGAGTGATAAGATGAATAAGTACTGTTGAAATTAGCAGAACCTTTTATGAGTACGTGATTGTAATCTTAATGTTATAAGCACTGCTGAAAACCTTCTGAGGAGGGTTTTTTTTTTTTTTTTTTGGCAATAATCCTCTCTATGATATGAATGGCTAATGCATTAGTTCCACCACGTTTGAGATGTCCGGCTGAGGTCCCTTGAGCTCTCCCAAAGCACAGATAAATTCAAAATTCTGAAAAGCAGGGCATCTGCTGTAATTAATGAAGTGGAAAACTTTCAGTTTATTAGGCGACCTAGTCAATATGGGCATTATTTAAATGACCCTGTAGAAGAATATGACTGAATATTTTGTAATTTCAAGCTTTTGTTTCAAATGTTTGGAAGAAAAAGCTGTTATCCTAGTAAGTCAGAGCCACAATTACTGCAATAGGTTCTGTCACCCTACATTTTTCTGCTGGTGGTGTAACCCTGAATTTTAAAAATAAAAGGCATAAGGGCAGGGGTGGGATTCTACCAGTTTGCACCTATTCGCTAGAACCTGTTGTTAACATTCTAAGCAGTTCGGAGAACTGGTTGTTAGAAGAAATTACTGGCCTAATCCTGTAAGGAAGGCAGGAAGGAAACATTCTGGTGCTGCTGACAGAAACTGCCTCTCCATTAACCCTTATTACATTCTTGGCAGGACTAGATTTCCTGTCTCAGGAATGCCTCTGGAGTTTTTTCCCCCTCCTTTGCTGGTACTTTGCTTATGTGGAGTGACCATTCAAAGTTACAATGGCACTGAAAAAAGTGACTTATGACCATTTTTCACACTTACGACTGTTGCAGCATCCCACAGTCATGAGAGGCCAGGCAAGGAGATGCATGCCTTGATGTGAGTGATGTTGAGTTGGCCATGCCCAGCCAGTCACATGACCACCAAGCCATGTCCACCCAGTCACATGACCACCAAGCCACACCCACCACCTAAGCCATGCCCACAGAACTGGTTGTTAAAAAATTTGAATCCCACCCCTGCATAAGGGGAGTAAGCAGTATTCGGGAATGACAGAATATGAGTAAAAATGGGAATCCAGAGCTGATATATCATGTACTACACTAGTGAAATAAAGGACTGTAATTATTCAGGAATATACCTATGCACATTTAAATAGGAATAATGCAGCTAGTTATGGAACAAATAATAATAATCTGGGCCTTTGCTAAAATAAAGCATTTAACCTGTTCACAGCATTATAAAAATGCAATTCCCTTCTGTGTTTCCTGTCTCTTGCAATAACATTTGTACTTAACATTCCGAAAATATATTTTTCACTCTGTGTTAAAGGGCTGCAAATAGCACAAGACGTGTGTTAGATAGGATCCAGAGGATCAGATATTGAACCGAATATACAAAAATAGATCTGTTCAGCTTCAGACAAACCAATTCCTCCCCACCATTAAAGGAGCAGAAGCCTATTTTTGACATTGCATTTTCATGTGCACGTGTCCGTGAACATGTAGAGCATGGGAAAAAAAAGAAGTAGAAAACATCCATATTAAGATCCACAATACATTAAAAAATACAAGGATACCAAAGATAACTTTAGTGCCCATTTTTCAATCATCAATCATTCCCGTTCACCAGTCAGCCAAAAGGTTGATAGCATTGTTTATGCTTTAATCACAGCAATAAATAAGATTTAATTTCAAGGAGATTTTACCTGCCTAAGCGTTAAGTTTCCGTGAAAATTCATCCGGCAGAGATAGGACTACTGCTGATGACAGTAGTGTTTCAGCACATTTCAGGATGATAAGAAACTTGGGGACTTTACTACTGCAAGATAATCTCACCCCAAATTCCCTTCTCCTTACCACCTTCTGATATATATATTTTTCAATAATATTCTAGGTTCTGTTGTCAAATTTTTTAGGAAGGGTAAGGAAAGCTGTTTTCAAGTCACCTCCTCAGCCATTTGTGTTTATTAAATTAGTTACAATTTGTACAGCACTTTGACAGTATCATGTTATGTTCAGCACGAACGCGTATTGTAATACAAGCTATTTCTATCACGCATTATAATAGAATTTCTTACATCAGCAGCAGCAGCAGCTCAACCAGGTTGTTTGGATTGTAATACCGCAAGCTATTTAAAATAAAAAAAATAAAAAAAAATCCCAAAGCACTGCACTTCCAGTCACTGCTTTTTAATGGTCTTGCCCACCTGATGATCTCTTGATGTGTGTCAGGGTTGGCAATGTGTTAGATTTCACAACTTTCACCAATTCCTAACCCACAAGCCTGCTCTTAAAAGAGCAAAGTTCCAAAAGGCTCATGTATATAATTTATGTTACAACCCATGCGTTAATCATGACTGTTATAATTTTTTTATTTTTTAATAAAATTTATTGGCCGCCCATTTTACCATAGGGTAACTCTGGGCGGCTTACAGTCATAAAAATGTTCCTGTACATATATATTAAAACATAAAGTAAAACCAAACATTAAAATCTTTAGAACACATGGGGAATGTGGGGGGAAGTGGGATCGGTTGTTACGCATTCAGCCATCTCTGTTGTACTGTTCCCAGTGGTGGGATTCACATCTTTTTTAATACCAGTTCCATGGGTGTGGCTTGGTGGGCATGGCAGGGGAAGGATACTGCAAAATCCCATTCCCTTCCCACCCCACTAACCTGCTTTCCAGCTCCGTTCTCCTCTGCAGGGCAACAAAAGAAGACCCCGCCGATCAGCTGGGACTCAGGAGGCAGAGAATAGATGGTGGCAGGGCCAGTCAGAGGTGGTATTTGCCAGTTCTCCAAACTGCTCAAAATTTCTGCTACTGGTTCTCCAAAATTGGTGAAAACCTGCTTAATACCACCTCTGACTGTTCCCCCCTTTGGGGCCCCAACCAGCTGGCAGAGCCATGTGTTTAGGATACGAGAATTGGGGCCAACTTCACATTTGGGAGGCAAGATAATCCATGGTGGCTGACCAATTTTAGTTTTAAAAAATACCAAATTGTTGTGTGTATCTCGTAATAGAATCTGAATCTCCACAAAGAACGTTCAAAATGCTGAAACCCCAACAGGATCAACAGGATCCATTTGAGGTTCAAGCTCTGGAACTGGCAGTTAAAAGCTTTCATAGTTTGCAGGTTTAGGCAAACTTCCTTTCTGAAACATTAGAAAACAGGCTACATGAAGTAGTAGCTAAAATGACCACATTACAAAGAGAAGAAGACACTTGAATGAGTATGAATGAGTAGTGTTCCCTCCACCCAAGATCCATCTAATCCATAATATCTGTCTAACAATGGTTAGTCCTATGTTTCCAAGAAGAGTCAAGCAGATAACTTCCTTTCAAAATATCCCACTGTCAATTCAACACATGTGTGCGCCTGTACGCATGCACACACACACACACATGTACATTGAGCATGCACTATAGCTATTTCAAGGGGAGAGATGGACTACTTTGATCATATTGGAAATGTTTTGAAGTAGCACGTTACACACTCAAAATAGTTCTGTTGCACCCAGGGGTATTTCAGATTTGAAAAATTTTGCACTCTCATGATTCTGTCTCTGTTTTCACTACCTAAAATGGCTACGCGGAATAACTGAAACTGAGATAAAATATTGAAAGGATCTCGGAGGATTAATGAATCTTAAACCTGAGTCACTGGGCCTAGATCTTACATTTAGTATTTGAGGCAATCTTATGTTGCGCATCAGTTGCTGAACAACAATAAAGAGAGGGTGCAGTTTTTTCACCTTCAAAATGTTGGCTTTCCACAGTCTAAGATGAAGGAAAAGGTTGACTTTCTGCGTGATCAGCACAAACTCTAAAGTGCTCTCGAGGCAGTTTAATACGTATTAGCCAAATCTGAAATATTCAGTGCAAGTACTTTTTCACACACTATATAATTTAGTCATGGCTGCTGTTTTATAGGTGGTGTAAAAAAAAAAAAAAGGAGCCAGCAATGGATATATCAGTGTTAAAAAGAAAATCACACCCATTAGTGCTGGCCATATACGGAACATTCTTGGAATTGTTCAGAAGATGTAAAGGAAAGATAAATCATTCTCTAGGTCTTTAATGAGGTTGACCAAAGAGAGAAACAATTCAGTTAAGAAGAATTCAAGGAAGACAGCTCCCAAGCTTTAGGGGTGCCCCTGGTGTTAGCCATATATTTAGTGGGGTGTGGGGAGAAGAGCTGAGCTGAGAAATGAAAGGATGGAGATGACTGAGTTTAGAAAATTGCAGCTGAGAAGACTTGAGTGTAGGAAATGTCAGCAACTCTGAATCAAGTAAGATTAAGCAGAAGAAAGGCTTGTCTGTCAATGAAAACCAAACACATGATATTCATAGAAATGACATCCTGAGGCATAGGAAGAATGTTGTCTCTGTAAGGTAACCTTCCCATCATTAACAATATGAGACCCGTTTTCATTTGGTTAGCACAGTATGTACCTTAGCCCTTCATTCACCATTGAAAGACATTTTGCTGCAGGCAAATATCAGTGCCATCGACCAGAAAACATCCTCTGTTTTTTTCCACCTTCCGTATTTCTATTTCGGAGGAAGTTGAACTCTTAGGGCAAAGAAAATCAGTGGATTTTTCAGCTGGGAAATGAGAATAGAAAGAGAATGTGATGTTTCAAACATCACTTGACAATGTCTTGTTCCTGGCAGATAATCATTTTGGCTGCTCCGGAAAATAATATTTATTCCACCTCATTTTGCACGATAGTGATAGCAAAGCAGGTTTTTCCATTTCCAGAAGTATGTGGCTGAGCCGGGCATGCATTTGTAGATACTTGTCTTGCCCTTCCCAATCACATTTTCCTATCTTTTTAGCTTGCTCTTTTCATTGTCACTGCCTTTTCTTTTCCTGCTTCCTTTATTATACCTATCTGTGGTGTAGGAGACGTAATCATTTCTCTGCAGTATGCCCAGATGACCCATGAAGGCATCAAGAGGGAGATGGCACCCGATTCGGCCTCTAGTCCAAAGTTGATGAATTGCAGCAGTTTGGAAGGCTAGTATCGGCTTCTCTTTGATGCCAATGTTTGCACCACCCTCTAAGCGCCACCAGACTGTTTTGCTGCTCATGGATTGCATTTGGGGCAAACAATTGTCTCTGCCCAACTTAGAAAGCGTTGACAAAGTGGCAAAGCAGATGTTGTCAAGGGACAGAGGCTGATCTGAAAAGGAAAGGGTTTGGTGACAGCTTGAAAAGGCTCGGGGGAGGGGACGGACAGAAGCTGCATTCTGTCTATGCTCTCCTCTTGCAGCGCTAAATATCCCTTCCAGGGGCTTTTGATTTATATCATGTCAGCTAGGGAGGGAAAGCAAGGAGTTAGCAGTACAGTTTAGTCGAATGCCATTAGTGCCTTCTCCCCAACCCCCTTTTAATTCACTGAGCAATCAGCCATGCTAGGAAGGTGTGGTTCCCCGTGCAGCGAAATTACTCTGGCAGAGCAGTGATACATCTTGCAGAGTTGTCATTAGCCTTATGCCGGAGCAGCAAGCCCGATAGACTTGTCACATTTTTTAATATCAGCGGATGCCACTACTTAAGGGTGTGAGTGTATGGTTGTCTCGTGCTCTGCAGAATAATAGCAAACAACCTTTCACTGGCTTCAGCCACTTTATTGATCGATAGAATATCTGCTATGAAGTGTGGGCTTTTAGCCACTTGCTGGGGTGGCGGGGGGGGAGGAGGTTTAGCAGAATGAAACGGGAAATGTGATAAATGAGTCCTTTGTAGCTTACCACACCCATCCTTGCAGGTATTGTGTAAGATTGCCTACAGGTGGCCTCCAAATTCTAAATAGGCCTGTGTAACCCAAAATGTTTTATTTCTCAACAACACCGAAATGGATCTTACACCCAGATTTGGATCTCTTGTTGTATTTATTTGAACAGAGATAGAGTTAAGCATAAGAGCCAGTAATCAGGAAAGAGTAAATAGGCTAGTTGGAAAGCTTGGGCACTTGCCATCAGATAGTTTGTGTTCTTGCCACAGTAGGATTATAAATAGAGATTATAATTTGGCCTTTGAGATAGAATTTTTTGAAAATCTCCCTAAATTTGGAAGAGTAATCTGGTCCATAGCTTAGGTAAAGTTTGGCCTATTTCCAACTAATCCTAATTTTCATTATTCCGCCCGTAACATTTCTCCATAAGTGTAATTCAACACTGTTTAAACTTTCTAATTTCTACTTGCTTTATATTTAGTAATGTTAAAAAAATAATCTTGGATTTAAATTTTGTCCTTTATATACTTTGTTATACTCTTCTTACTATCCAGTACTATTTGGGATGAAAAATTAATTGCTCATCTGCTTATCTATCTTAATTGCTTATCTTTTGAAGGAAAGATAATAGTAATATGTTTTAAGGAGACAGCAGTTGAGAAACAGATTGAGAGCCAGATTTAGGAATTGGAATGCAACTGCCCAATCCAGCTTCCAAATACAAAAACATTGGTGGGTCTTGGTTTTATAACAGTGGTAGAGCTCAATTTCTCCAGAGCCAGAGGCCTTGTATCCCAACCAACAAAAAGTTTGTACAGAGAAGGAGAGCTTAGCCAGAGGGAAGTTTATAACTGGAAGTGGTACTAGAGAACGAGAGACAAACATTATATAACACAAAGAAAAGTAGGATCTTCATCTACATCTAAAATTATTTTGTTCTTCTTTTACAGACACTAAACAAGAACAATTTAATACCAGATGACAGGACCAACTTCTATCCTTTGCAACAAACAAATGTGTACACAACAACCTATTATCCCAGTACACTGAATAAATATGACTACAGGCCTGAGGCCTCCCCTGGAAGGACCTTTACTAATAGCTGATGACGATCTGCCTAAGAACTGGATTACTTCCTATATGATTTTTATTTTTAAAATTGAGTTTATGGACCAAATATTGGCCCAATCTATAGATGTAAATATTATAAGTGGGCCTTTTATTTTCTCTCTTATTGGTGGTCTTACTTTCAAGTAGCACATCTCCTTAAGTGGATCTTCTGCTTATGGATAATGGGTGGTCTAGGATATTTGACAAGTATTCAGCTAGAGATAGCAGTTCCTGTTATGGATATCACAGTTTGAGTTGTCCCTTTGGTGTCTGATACCAAGATAATCCTGGAACCAGCCCTAATGTGCTAAGTTTGTGTGGAATGAAATGACTACCCAGTACAACTTCAGAAGTTCTGTGGACATCGGAAGACAAATCCTAGCAAAGCGCTGAGACTTATTCTTCATATGCCTACAGGTTAATAGTATTAGGAACATCATTCATCCAGACAGACTTGTGGAACACCATATTCAAGAGTTTGGCTTTTAAGCTTCAGGATCATCAGCATTTTTTGTGACATGGCGACATATATGCAAGTAACCTTTAATGGGAAAAATCCTGTCAGATTTATAAAACAAATGAGATAACTTCACGCAAGAGAAATGTTTTGAAACATTTCTGAAGCAAAGTGGTAAGACTTTTTAAGTTTGGATACATGAGACATGGGCTTTGGATACACAAAAGATGGTTGATTCTCCTGGACAATATGAAGAGAGTGGAACAAGAGCCATGGAAGATCCTGATAGAAACTTTTCTCTTCTTGCTTTGATTCCAGGAGATTCTTAAGACACCATTGGACTGATGGCCCTCTGCCCTTGTTGAAATTACCAAGCTTTGTGCTAGTGCTGATTTTATTTTTTATAATTTTTTATTCACTTGAACAAAGAAAAGAATATTGATTTCAGTATGTCTCTAAAGAATGTCTCCATAGTGTAGCCTAACCCAGAAAGCCTAAGGCAAAGTCCTTTAGTGTCTTCCAGCCAAGAAAGAAATACAGTGTACATCAGTAGCTGCCATTGTTCACTAGTATTGGAGCAAGAAAGATAATTATTCTGCTCCAATTAAAATAAACTGGGGTCTGTAGCATTTTGAAACAATCCAGTCCAGCCTTGAAAGATTATCTTTTATGCTTTGTTAGACCAATGCATCTAGTCATGTCATTTTGGGCTAGATGAGTCTCTTGTTAATGATACTTTCTCATCATCTAATGTATAAACTCTTGGTGCTAAGCAATGAAGATGGCCGCAATATATATAGCATGTGATAAGAATGTAAGCCAGTTCCTACATGAGTTCTGATCTGTTTGCTGTTTCTGGGTTGTCTGTGCTTTAAGCCATTGGTTTCCAACTCAGGTTGACTAGCATTGAACACAGAATGGGTAGCTGCTGGTAGTACCTTCATAATTATCTATTGAAAGAATTGTCTGAGAGGGGGGCACAGTCTAGACCCTACATCCAAGCAAGAAACCCAGACTAATAAGTGACTCTAAAATGACTCAGGATGCTGTTTTAAAGTGAGAAAATGATCCAGGGCTGATACCAGCATCTCATTCTACCTTATAGAATCAGAAGTCATAAAACAAGCATTAGTGCCTAAGCTATGAAAAACCCTGGCTGAGTGCATGGGACAGATATGATTTAGTGATTTAGGTAGGATGTCCTCTATGGATCTTTCTGTTGGCTAATGAAAGAGAGAGTGATTGGGCAGTCAAATTGCTACAGGCTCCTAACCCAAGCTAGGCCCTTGTAGGAAGGTATGTCGGGTTCCTGTGAGGAGCACACTGTGTATAGTTCACCAGCAGAAGCTGCTGCTTGTGCAGATCTGTAATCATTGGGATACTTGTTATTAACTAATTAACACTTGAGGTCTGTAAGAAATTGTTGGATCAAGGCCAGAGTGAAGCATTGTTTCAGACAGAGTTCCATTTTTTGCAAGACTTCATTTCACAGAGGTGACTGCAAATTAAGTATTCATTATCCTGTTGTTTTGCTTGATTTTTATTTTATTTTTTATTTTTTGCCATGAGGGGATCCAGGTGGATTTTTTTCAGTGACTTTAAATAGTGGGTTTTCATTCTCTTACATATTTTTCTTCTTCTTCAGATACCACAAATCATGGCATGTTTCAGGGCAGGGATATTTTTATGTACTCCATTGCAATTCTTTCTTCCCAGGGACCCAAATGTGAAAAATGATAGGCTTTCAAAAGTAAGAACCACCATTTTTAAATCAGTTGCACAGGCTGCTGAAAAGAAGAAAATCAAGGAAAGCAGCGGGTTAAAAGTAATCAGAGCTATTACCACGCAGCGTCTGCTTAAGCATGACATTTTTTTCTAGCCCGCGTTAATGCTCCCTAATTCACAGGGAAGGCTATTGACAGGAACATTCTTCTGTCTCCAATGCCTTTATGCTTTAGGTACAGGCTGCTGGTGTTCTTGGTGATCAGTCCTTTCCCCTGTGGAGGGATTGTCTAAATGCTTGATTTTCCATGTGCTGACTGCAATACTAGCCCAATGGGAATCCCATGCACTTTGCAAACGTTTTCCCGGAAAAAAAAAAACAAAGCTCTGGCCCCTCGGCGGGACAACCAGACCGTCTTGCCTTTGATGTGGCAATAGGCCCACGTGTGTTGAGGTGTACTTCAGCCTTTTGCTGCATGAGAAGAAAAACCACCTCGGAGCATTCCCACGCTGACCAGATCATTCTTCAGTGCTGCCCAGAAAGCTGCTTTGGAATCTCAGTCCAGTATATGCAACACCAGGGAGCAACGTTGGGTGTGTGTGTGTGTGTGAAATAATGAAATCGAATTTTAAATTACATTAAATGCAAGCTTCTGGGACCTGGGTCTTAATATTCTTATGGTCAGGCATGAAGGAGATGTTCGCAAAAGTCTACTATTAAAAAAGCACTAGAACGAAAGCCAAATGGATTAAAAGCCTTCCCAGTTCTTACCCTTGATAATTTCAGCCACCTATTTGGGTGACTTTAGGTGGCATCTGCAAAATCTAACCAAGCAGCTGTGAAAACTAGTTACTAAAGCTAGTTATAACTAATAGTTATTCCAAAGGGCTGTACAGAGTCCGAGTAAGTGGCTGAAGGGAGCACCGCAGCCATTCAGATGTTTAGAAGTGAGATTTGAAACTTTTCACTAATTCTGATCTTCACTTAACAGTTTGTTTCCTTCATTAGAGAGGATTGGAAGAGTGAGTAAGTTTTCATATTTGGATAGGACAGTCTATTAACACCTTTCTTTTTCATAATTAACTTCTGTGATCTTTTGGGTGTGAGAAATTATTGCTATACGTGTTTCATTATGGTTCATTGTCTTATTACATTAGCTTTTAATAGGTATGGTTTTTAGAGATTTGGCAATTTGCTATTACACACTGGTTCAGCAATTCCTTACTGGCAGCTCTAAAAACTTTCTTCCCAGAAGAGCTGATTCGTTTAAATGGAATTGACAGCTCCTGCTGCTGCCATTCTTCCAAGGAAGCCATATTGACAGGAGAATGTGAAGTGCACATCTTGGAAAGCCTTCCAGGTTCTGAATTGGAGCCAAAGGGTCCAGGGAGTCAAAGGAAGAAGAGCTGATCAGCCTGTTACAAGATTGTCCTTCAACGGTTTCTCTGTGTTCCTGTGGTTTTCTTCAGTGTTTGTCTTCTTCCATCACGATAGGAATACAGAGCATGTTTACACTGATAAAGCAACCAAGCTTCATCACAACTCTATGCCAACCATGTACTTACTCTGCTGCCTATTTCTGCCAGGGCACCAAAATGCAATGTGGGTCATTTGTGTTGTCTCTTCTCTAACTCGAGGAAATACGGTCTCCTTTGCTGAACTGTCGTGACACCATCCTGAACTGCCCACCAGTCTAGAGACTGTTCTGGAGCTCGATCCTGAATTGACTGCTGGGAGTTCATTTGATGGGTATGGTTCTTAAATAAAGAGGCCTACTATCATGGGATTAAGAAAAACTCAGAGAAGGAAATGTCATCCCAAGGGAGAATGCGTATTTCTATGACTCACCCACATCTGAGATACACATGTATACCTATTGCCTTATTATTTTTTTTAGAGAATGATACATTAAATTAAGATCTATATAAGAAGTGGGAATGATTTGAATTCTATTCAAAGCATAATTTAGGACTATAATTTCCTAGCATTATGAAATCTATTGTGACACAAAGATCATTCAGAGTTTAATCTGTGTAATCATTACTCACACTGAATGTGAAATTTTCTTACCCATGCAAACTATAAATGCCATGAAATCCTCTTATTCAAACACTGGTAAATATATTGTTATATATTTATAACAGAAATGTTATATATTTACTGCTGAATGTCTAAAAATAAATTTAGAATAAAGTGAAAAAGAAAAAACAAAACGGCAGCACTAGACTTTCCTGATAGTGTTAAGGGAAATGCTCCCCCAGCAAGATTTTAACAAAAACTTGATTTTTCATAGATCAATGATTTTTTTCATTCTTGAATGAAAATTGAAAAGTTGACTTTTTAACTAGAAATGTTCATCTTCCCCTGGAAAAAAAAAATCCATTCCTGTTCAGAATGGCAAAGTAAACAATGTTTGTATTTGCTCATACTTTATGAATAAACAGCCCAAATTTACTTAGTACTTCGTTGTTGTTGTCTTAATTATCAATAGAGGTGAAGCTAGAACGACAAAGTTAACCATTCAAGCTTCTTTTCCATTTTGTTTTTGTTGTTCTGTTGCAGACAGCTATGGCGTTATGCAAGTTCACTTGGCATGCAAAGTTGACCCAGAAGAGTCAAGTCACAGCATTAGTTGGGTGATCACTTTCTTTGGTTTGCTGTACCCCTATGCAGCCATTCAAGCTGCCTGTTGGGAGATGTATTTGACAATGAGTGGGGTATGAGTGTGCAGTGAAAGCCGGTTTGGTGTGATGGTTAAGGGATCAGATTAGAAACCAGGAGGTTTGTGAGTTCTAGTCTTGCCTTAGAGCAGGCATCTCAAACTTGCGGCATCACATCACATGACATATCGCAACTTTTTTCCTCTTTGCTAAAATGGGAGTGGGCTTGGCCAGCGCGTGACGTATCTGGCTTGTGGGCCACAATTTTGACATACCTCCTTAAGATGAAGACAATTTGAGTGCCCTTGGGCCAGTTTGTTTCTGTCAGCCCTAGGACAGAGTTAAGAAAGGCCATTTTTGAAATCTTGCCAAGAAAACTAAGGGATTAATCCAGGCAACCATTAGGAGTCAAGAACAGAACAGAACTTTACTGTCACTTTAAATCTACACTAATCAGCAAACATTAAAATGAAATTTTGTTGCATTCAGCTCTCAAAGGATAATCATGCATATGCCCACATATATGCACATATATGACACAGAGAAACATCACAATCTGACTTGAAGGGACAAGGAAAAAAGTATCTGTGCACATTACCTGTGTCAATAATGAGACAAATGTAGGGAAAGGCAGTTGAGGCAGTTTTAGTTATATTGAATATTGATGATAAGGTGTGGTCTCAGTTGCAAAAAGTTAAACCATCATCAAGCTGGTTGTCTAATACAAACCTTTATTCCTGTGCTAACAGCTAATACACTTCTCTGTGATTAGAAGGAAAACCAAAGGTGAGACTTTTGTTCTCTCTACTAAAGAGCTAGTAGCAGTAACACTTTTAAAAACACATTCAGACCCAGTTTACTTAAATCTGTGAACATAGATCAGCGCTTCTGAGTTTCAGCAATTTTAAGAAGTGTAGACCTCAGCTCCCAGAATTCTGGCTGGGGAATTCTGGGAATTGAAGTCCACACATCTTAACATTGCTGAAATTGAGAAAACATTGATTTATAGTGACACAAAATGAGTGAACTAAATAACACAGTGACACAATTTGCACAGTACATTGGGGTATGAAATGAGCTTTACTTTGGGTTTAGCAGTTTGAGCTCAGTTACTTAGAAATGACTTGTATTATGAAAAGTATGATAGCTTGATGTGATATTTTAATTTCCCCTTGAATATCCCCCCCGCCCCCCCAAAAAGGCAGTGTGAATTAGTTTTGGAAATTTAGGCCAGAAACAAATATCTAGGGAAGATGGAGTGACGTGTGCATCATGATGTGGTATGCAAATGACATGGATTACTTATTTACTTTATTTGCAGAAAGATGTCATGATTCGCATAACCTTTTGACACAACTGTGGTTTCTATCAGATGTCTGGGACCAGAAATGCAAAGCAATACATCTAAGCTATGTTTTAGTATTATAGATCCTCATTAGAAAACAAGGGCATTTCTATTTAAAGATTTACACCCTACGTATGTTTGCCTGAGATAGAACACATAAGAGGACAATTTTTGCAAGCTTGTGTGTTAATTTCAGTGCAATCAGCAGGTTCTGTGCATCTAAACCATTGTGTTTCCACTTTTATTATCTCATTGGAATTCATATAGAAAAATCCTGTGGCTCTGAAAGATATTATTTTTATAGATTAATATTTTAAAGTAATAACGGTTTCCAGAAGATAGCAGTGTAAAAACACATCTCATGCTGTCTTCAAAACTGAAGACTATTTTCATCAATTGCATGAGGTTTTATCTCAGAAATAGTTTCAGTTGCAATAGTTCAGCCTTGGAAAATAGGAGAAAAGAGTTTTAACCATTGCTTGGCCCAGCTCCCACCCATTCAAAGTATGGCAAAGGGAAGAAAACAGAAATGTGACTCGTTTTAGCTACAGAGTGTCCTCGATTTAACAACCACAATTCAGCCCAGAATTTATGTTGCAAAGCAAGACAGTTGATAAGTGAGTTGCACTGCATTTTATGACCTGTTTTATTTTATTTTTGCTAAGCAAATTA
Source organism: Pseudonaja textilis (assembly GCF_049901715.1). Classification (NCBI taxonomy): domain Eukaryota; kingdom Metazoa; phylum Chordata; class Lepidosauria; order Squamata; family Elapidae; genus Pseudonaja; species Pseudonaja textilis. The sequence continues at coordinate 214,080,381 of NC_141990.1, forward strand.
TTGCAGTTAAGTGAATCACTCACGTAGTTGTTAAGTAAATATGGCTTCCACTATTGACTTGTCGGAAACCAGCTGAAAAGTTTACAAATGATGATCACATGGACCCAGGATAGTGCAACTGTATAAATACATGCCAGTTGTCAGGTGCCCAAATTTTGACCATGGGAATGCCGCAATAGCATGAAAAACAGATATCACTTTTTTCAATGCCATTATAACTTTGAATGGTCACTAAACGAGTAGTTGCAAGTCAAAGACTACTGTTCTGTATACTTACTAACTTACTTAGTAAAACCAAGTTCAACGTATTAACTCTGTTACTATAGAATGAATTTACTATATGTTTCAGCACAATGGAAGTGAATGTTTTGGTGAGCCACAAATATTTTCCACCATTTCTGGAGTGAAGATTCTCTGCCTATATAAATTGATAAATGTACAGTTATTCAAGGACAGTTCTTGAAAGTATCGAGACAGGGCTGACAAGGAAAATGTTTCAAGGTTATATGGAGGCTAGAAAAGTACTCCATAAGTAACACAAATAAAAAGGTGCATGTAGAAAAATGAAAACAATTTTGAAAACAGTGAGCTTTCCCACTCTGTATTTAAATGGAAAAATACAGTACCTGAAATTGGATCCGATCTATTTTCAGAAGAAGAAATAAGATCATCCATATTCCTATTTGTCTCTGCAACTAAAACAAATAGGAACGACTATCTGTTGAATTATATAAATACAAACAAAAGTAGATAATGACTTGTGAAACAGACAGGAAAATACTCCAGCCTGATTTAGAGGCATTGAAGAGTTTGTAAAAGTCCTATTAGTACAAGGTGACATAACCACAGCCGTTAAACACTAAATTATGAGAAAGAGCTGGAGCTCTCCCTCTGGTTCATTTTATTTATTATGTAAAGAATACTTCAAACAGGAAATCCAGCCACACTGCTAAACTCCAGATTTTGTTGACTGTAAAAAGACCAGAATGTTTCAATTCTGTGTTAAACAATGGTATATTCAAAATCTGTTTTGCTTTGTTAGACATAAATTTGTATTTAAACCACATAGTGTCATATCCCATTGGAGCCCAGTTCAGAGGAGGAAAAGTTGGAACGGAGACAGTCCAACAGAAATGGCATGTCTCCCTTGGCATGTTTAGAGAAGCCAGGGGCTGAGGACAATGCTGTCCTCGGGGCCCTCAGGCATAGGGGAGGCGGTTGACCACATGGAGAGTTCGACCAGACAGACAGCTGCCTGCACAGACACAGGAGAGGATCAGTTGCTGACAGGCAGCGGTGCTGATAGACCTCTGATGAGGAACAGCTGCCTCCTCCACTCGATCCAAGGGCACTGAGAGTTGAGCATAGGCAAGCCCAGAGAAGGGCTACAAAGCTATTCTGGTGGAGGCTGACTCACCCCTCCTCGTAAGGAACACCTGGAATGGAGTAATTTAAGGAGAAGCGGTGGGCAGTTAGTCTTTTTCAGGAACAAATGTTTGTTTTGGATTATACTTCCTTGGCTTTGACTTGTGCCTTTTTGGCCTCGCTTTGAGGACTGCCATTTGTCTTATGCCTGGACTTCGCTTTGTGGACTTTCCTGGTAATATATGGACTGTTGTTTGGGGGACTGAATAGAATAGAATTCTTTATTGGCCAAGTGTGATTGGACACACAAGGAATTTGTCTCGATGCAAATGCTCTCATTGTACATAAAAGAAAAGATACATTCATCAAGAGTCAAGAATCACAAGGTACAACAATAATAGTCATAGGGTACAATAAGCAATCAAATCATACTAGGAAACAGTCCATATAAATAGTAAGGATACAAGCAGCAAAGTTACAGCCATACAGTCACAAGTGGGAGGGGGTGGGTGATAAGGAGTGACGAGAAGATTAATAGTAATAGGAGTGCAGACTTTGTAAACAGTGTTGAGAGAATTATTTGTTTAGCAAAGTGATGGTGTTTGGGAAAAACTGTTCTTGTGTCTAGTTCAGTGGTTCCCAAACTTTTTCAGTCCACCGCCCCCTTGGTGCTACAAACTCATCCTCAATGCCCCCAACCCACGGGTGGGATTCAAATTTCTATGGGCATTGGCCTAATTTGAGGGTGCGGTTTGCTAGTCACGTGATTGGGTGGGTGTGGTTTGCTGGTCACGTGACTGGGTGAGTGCGATTTGGTGACTGGCAAACCAAATACAAGTGGTCCTCACTTAATGGCCGGTTGCTTAGCAGGAGTTCTAGTTTAGGATTGGTCTCTGCAGAACTACTTGACCTGTTTTTGGGGTTTTGACAGCCATGCACACATATATACACATACTCCTTTCCAACCCTGCTGGAACAGGTCATTGGACTAGAATCGGCAAAGCATCTCTGATTAGATTCTAGTAGTGAATAGAATCTAATCAGAGATGCTTTGCCAATTCTTGTTGATTTGTTTTATTTGTATTTCTTTATTTTATGTTGCTGAATTGCACTGACATGTGTGTCCTTTCTTGTGCACAACCCAGAAGCTTTTGTGATTCTTTGCAGCAAAAATTACCAACCTCTAGCTTTACTCTACTTTTCAAACATGCCGACACTGCCGCATTCTAGGTGTCGGCCCTGCAGGTCCACCCCATTGAACCCACTGCACTGGAGAGACCTGCCCAAGCAAGTCTGAGCAGAGCGGTGCATCAAATCAATAGGGTGAGCCTGGGAGAGGGAAAGAGAGAGAGAGAAAAGAGAGAAAGAGAGAAGGAAGAAAAGAAAAAGGGACAAAGAAAGGGGGCATGGAGGGATGGAGGGGAGAGAGAGAGAGAGAGAGAGATGATGCATCAGATTGAAATGAGGCCTAGTTTAGAGGCCCCTTTCCATATTGAAACATCTTTGCCAGCATATTGAAACATCTTTGGCTTCGATTAAAGGTTTTGTGGACGAAACATAGTTAAGACTATCAGGAAGCTCTCACATTTTGTTGAGCCTTAAACAGAATCCATTGGACCAGATCTCCACCCTAAAAATTACTTTTCCCCAATGTATTACAGTGCCAATTCTGAAGAAGGCAAAACCAAAATGTACTGGTAAATTACAAGGAGAACACACACACACACACACACACACACTCCCTTCTAAAGCTGCTGGAGCAAGTGACTGGACTAGAATAGATATCTCATTATCTTTCTCCTTCCTCCCTCCTTCTTTATTTCTTTTTCTTTCTGTCCCTTCCTTCCATCCCCCCTCTTTCTTTGTCCCTTTTTCTTTCTTTCCCTTTTCTCTTTCTCTTCTTCTCTCTTTCTCTCTCTCTTTCCTCTCTCTTTCCCTCTCTCAGGCTCACCCCATTGACTTCATGCACCACTCCGTTCGGACTTGCTTGGGCAGGTGCCTTCGGTGCAAGGGGTTCCATGAGGTGGAACACGGCGGCGGTGGGATGTTTGAAAAGGAGAGCAAAGCCACTCTGGCTTTGCTCTACTATTCCTAATGCTGTGTTCGGGGTGCCACCCTGCTGCCCCGAACATGGCAGTGGGATGTTCGAAAAGGTTTTGCTCTCCTATTCCCAATGCTGCATTCAGGACACCGCTCTGCCACCCCGAACACGGCGGTGGGATGTTTGAAAAGGAGAGCAAAGCCACACTATTTGATATTAGGTGTAGCATGGAAGATAGCATGGAGTGGAACCTTACTGGTTATTGGAGGACCATTTATTGAACATTTTTTGAGAACAATAAAGAACTCTAAAGGCCTGCTTTGCCTTGACCACCTGGGTTATAACACATAGATCTAACATACTAAAGGATTATTGCTGCACCTATTAATCATCATGCATCGAGGGTTGCACAGGCCCTACTCTATATATCCACATATCCAGAGGCTAAGAATCTGAACACAGGATTTTACGCTGCAGCACCACGCAGGTTTAATAAAGTCTCCCACAAACATTCTGTTTTGGATTAGGTTAAAAATGGGTTGAATTTAATGTTACTCTAGCAAATGAAAAGGGCAGGCTATAATAAATATCAATATATTTTGGGCATAAATCCCATTGGTTCTATTACTTAACATGGGGAAAATTATTTGTAAGAGTTGGTTGTCAGACTGCCAGTGATTCGTGAAACAAAATTCTCCTTGTTAATACACGTGGCTATATATCAATTCTAAATTGAATATAAATCAGTTGTTGAATTCTTCTCATTTCATCCCTCTGTCTTGTTAAACCAAATTTTGTGAAAATTGGGCTTACAAAAGCACTACTTTCAATTTGCACGGCAAAGAAACTGACAGTTGTTTACAAATAACAATTTCATCCATTTCTGCCCTTTTAAGTAAGATAGAGAAGGATTCGACCAGGTTATCTGCCTTCATCAAAGCCCCGCCACACTCAGCATTCCCTGTGAACTGGAAGGATTTGCACATTTTGGCCAGTGTGCCATAAACACAGCTAAATCCAGCAGGTGCAACATGGTCTAGTTACATCAGAATTCTGATGCATTGGAAAGGGATTGAATAAGAGCAATAGTAACTGTTATGTCCTTGGGACTGGCTGAAGTCCCCAACCAAGTCCGTTCCTGTTGCGGGGGCGTTTGCAGCTCCCATTGGTTGGCTCCCTTCGACAGCCGGCTATAAAAGCCGGCTGCTGGGTTGAGCCAGCCGCTGTTCGCTGGGCATGTCTGCTAGTTAGTTGGCAGACGCGACAGCCCTTTATTCAGTTGAATAAAGCCGTTCTTGTTATGCTCTGGTCTAGCCTCTCTTTACTCGATCTACAACAGTAACGATCAGAGAACATGCCAGAGGAGAGACATGACATCACTTTTTAAAGAGGTAGCAAGTTGACATGCAGGAAATTATCAACCTAGAGTGCAGGAAGTGAAAGAATGGCTTGTATTTTCAATTGACTCTGAGGGCATCTCTACTTATTTACTAAATTTATATGCTTCCTGTTGTAAACTCGGGTCAGTTTACAATCTGATTAAACAATTTTATAAAAGATTAAAACAGTAAAAAGCAGCGTTACAATTAACAAAGTAAGAGCTAAAATAAGCAAAAGCAGAGGTGGTATTCAGCAAGTTCTGACCTGTTCTGGAGAACCAGTAGCAGAAATTTTGAGTAGTTTGGAGAACCGGCAAATACCACCTCTGATTGCCCCCTCCCATCTATTCTCTGCCTCCCAAGTCCCAGCTGATTGGCTGGGTCTTCTTTTGTTGCCCTTCACAGGAGAACGGAGCTGGAAAGGAGGTTGGTGGGGCAGGGATGGAATGGGATTTTGCAGTATCCTTCCCCTGGGGTGGGGTGGGAATGGGGATTTTGCAATTACCTTCCCCTGGGGTGGGTGGGAATTGAGATTTTATGGTATCCTTCCCCTGCCACACCCACCAAGCAATGCCATGCCCACCAAGCCACGCCCACAGAACCGGTAGTAAAAAAAATTGAATCCCACCACTGAGCAAGTGGACTGAGGTGGGATCTTCTGTTTAATACAATAACCACCTTCAGCTCAACCCAGCCTCATTCGGGCTCCAGGCCAAGCCAGCAGAGCCAGGTTTTCAGGCCCTTCTGGAAGGCCAAGTGGTGGATCTCCTGTCAAGGGGTATGGTGTTCCAGAGGGCAGGAGCTAGGGCAAAAAAAAAACTCTTCTGGACCACACCAGTTGGAATTTATAGCTGATAAGAGTCCACGATGTGCCTCTTTTGCCAGTCCAAGCACGAAGGACCATTCCCATAGGTGTAGGACAGTTCCTCGGGTAACTTTCAAATAGTAAGACCAATGTACAGAATGGAACCAATTGCCTAAGAAAGAAGTCCTAGTGATTGTAGTAGCGAAGCAAATATTGGACATTACTATCAGCGACATTTTAATTTGGATTTCTTGGTTGACAGAGGGCTGGATTTGATTGCTGGAATGGGCTTCTATAGTTTTAAGTTCTATTATTGGTTGCCAATTGGTTGGTTGAATGCTGTATGACCAGTCTACATTGTAGTTTTAAATGATTTTTTTTTAAGTGGGAGGAAGCTCTTTAAGATATTATATTATGCCTTGTGACTCCCAAGGGACAAGTTCTAGATGAGCAAACAAAAATGATTTATTATCCAGAATACAAGGCTAGTAAATATGAAACTGTGAAGAAAGAAGCTGGCATCTCCTTCCAGCCCTGCTGGAATAGCTGAAAATAATATATATATATTTTCTTTCCAAGCAGAGTGGACAGAGAACATGAGATCAGTGATGCCTTAAAAAGAAATGAAAAGTACAGATCTGATGTGGGTTAAGGAATGGATAACACTAAGAAATACTAGACTGTTGACATTAGAAGGACATGATTTGTTGTTGGGGTGGCATGCTTTTTTATGGTATAAAGGAACTAAAACACAGGGCTATTTTAGAAGACATCATATACGGGAGTCTTTGTGGTTAAATTGGGAGAAGATCAAAAGACAATGTTATTTGAAAATTCCTGTCTGGTTATCAACTATTGAAGCATTTTCTTTTTCATATAATATACAAAAAGGAACGAACAGTTAGATATGGTGAAATATTGGATGAAAAGGGTAAACTCAAATCTATACAAAAACTAGAGGAACAAAGTATAAAGATGAATTGGTTTTCATATGCGCAAATACATTCTAGGTATGATAAAGATTCTAAAACAGAAAGTTTCTATGATAAACTGACTGACTTAGATAAGATTTTGGCAGGTACTGATGAAAAGGTGATTAAAAAATTGTATGGATATCTATTAGAAATTAAACTAAAAGAAGAACAAGTTAAAGAAACTATGATTGCTTGGGGGAAGAATTTTGGATATGGGATTGATTTAGAGAAATGGCAAAAATTGTGGTCGCAAAATTATAAAATGACAATGTCAAACAGCATATAAAGAAAATTTGTATAAGATATTTTACAGGTGGCATTTCCCCCCCGACAAGGATAGCAAGAATGTTCAAGAATAAATCTGAAAAATGTTGGAAATGTCATCAGACACCTGGCTCATATTACCATACGTGGTGGACTTGTGCGGATGCTAAAAAA